>NW_011358549.1:224683-229232 GCF_000735185.1 Notothenia coriiceps | reverse complement strand
CCAAATACTGTGGCGGAAAATGTAAGGCGGGGCCTCTCATATGACGCACACCTGCACACTTGCTAGCCTGTTCCACTCTTCGTTTTCCGAATGCCAGGAAGGATTCTTGCCTCGCTTCTGAAGCAAGTGACTCGGAAGACATGAGCTACCAAGCGAGCGTACTCGCGATTGAGAAACGGCTACTGACTGATGTGCCCTTCTTTTAGTGTGTTATATAGCTTTTTGTGCATGTAAATGGTCTGCAGTGGCTGAAATCCCAACGAGCAGACTGGGTCAAACAGAGGATGAAAATAGTTGCTGCAGCTCAGGCATTATGAGCAAAATAAAGGGCTTTTTTAAAACCTGGATATGTGCATAATAGGACCCCTTTAAAACCTCCTCTACATCAAGCAATACTAAGTAATTGTCCTGGAAAAGGTGCATAAATTAAACTCATACAGGATAAAGCCACATTTAAAATGCCTGTATAATCCGTATAGACAGTAAGCACTGCAGTACTCTCTGTCACAACAATCACATTGTTCTGCAAGTGCATACAGTATGAATAATCCCAAATCCTTTAATGATGCTTTAGAGTTAGGTCTAATTTAAACTATATAAACATCAAGCTACTTCTTAGTCTTTGCAAGTGTATTGTATCCCATAGTTTAATAAAGAAAGGGGACCAAGGTCTCCCTGGAGGGATATCTGTTTTTGGAAACAGATCTGCTCTAGACTTTGAGCTGAAACGTGCTGCTTTGTATTATTTAAAATACAAACACACCAGTATGTTTTATTGTATTTAAGTATAACAGATTATCTTTTGTTTTACTTTGTATTATTATGGGATGAAATAAAAGATCATCCAAGTGTTCTTTTAAAGCCTCTTAAGCAAAGCTGAAAATGAAATGCGAGCATCATGAAAGTGTTTAGTGTCAGACTGCAGCTGAACGTTATTATTGACTGACATGCATCGGGGGTTTTAAAAACTCAAGCATACAAACAGACATAATCACACACACACACACACACACACACACACACACACACACACACACACACACACACACACACACACTTGAGGTGCTAATTAGAGGATCACAGGGTAAACACTTCACACTACAGCAGCTTTAAGACTCTGTCTGTCTCTCTTACTGTGTGTGTGTGTGTGTGTGTGTGTGTGTGTGTGTGTGTGTGTGTGTGTGTGTGTGTGTGTGTGTGTGTGTGTGTGTGTGTGTTTCAGACATGCGTTCCTGGTTTCCGAAGGGTGAACGGGAATCTGTATAGCGGTGTGTGTGAAGCTTGTCGTTGCCACGGACACAGTACACAATGCCATGAGGTCACAGGACGCTGCCTGGTGAGATGATCAATACGTTGATTAAGACCCTTGTTATGTGTTTCAATCAGTACTCAAAACCACACTGTAGTTATTTACTCTGCTTTACTCGGTCTCATAAATTGATTTTTGACATAAAAAAGGGGTCTTTTTATTCCAGGAAAATTGGTACCTGACATCGAGTGTTGGGAGAAGAACATGTAAAAGCTTTCATGAAAAGGCTTGATTACTTTTGATATTTTCAGAATGTCGAACGATAATACCAAGATGGAAAGAAAAACATGCTTTGAAAAATGTTAGAATATGTTAAGTTACAGCATTATATTTTCATGCCTGTATTGTGATTGAATGCAACACTTTATTCTCTCCAAGCTTCCTTTAACTCATAAAGCTGCCATTCATAATTAAGGTATAATAATTATCATGTGTCCATTCAAACTAAACAACCTGACATTTCTTTTTTACAGTATGTTTTAAACTGTAATCTTGCCCATGTTGACATAAATAACGACTCAAACAATTTAAATCCATTGTTTAGAAAACCCTGTGTTGCTCACATGTATTGGTCAGTTTATAATTGAGAGTTCCCAAAAACTGTTGAAAAATGTAGTAGTGTCTGCAATATGAGCGCTAACCAGTGTGGACTTCCATAAAAGCCTAAACAGGACCCTTCCTCTTTATGTTATTGTATGCCTGAAATCAGAGCAACATTACTGTAATGAACCCTTTGAACCTTGAATACATGTGGAAAAAATACACATATTGAAATATTGAATATTTTTCCACAGTGAAATTACGTAAAGTCTCTTCTTGATAGAATGTTCTTGGTTCCACCATCTAGTGGTCATCAAAGGAAATGTAGGATTAAACACGTGTCCTGCTTTTACACACACACACACACACACACACACACACACACACACACACACACACACACACACACACACACATGGTCCAATACACATTTTAGTGTAATGTGTAAACACATACATGCCAACCTGTTCATGTGTTACAGCACACACACAGTCGCTCTACATCTACAAGACTGCACACTGCCTCAGGCTTAAGTTGTCGGTTAGGATCTCTCACGCACGCACGCACAGCACGCACACGCACACACACACACACACACTTATAATGTGTTGTTATTCTGTATCAGACCCCTTTAAAGTTATGTTAAAGACATGTTTTTAATTAAATTAGTTTTACTGGTGGAAGCAGCGGTGCAAGCAAGTCAGAAAATGTTGTTGAATGTGAGATTTAAATGTACAATTTTACCCATTTTCAAAAAAATATCAACTTTTCTTTATTATGACTATTTGCTCTCATTTAACTGTTTTATTTATTATTTCTCGTGGTGAATATTGAGCAATAAAGTAGGTATTATGGACTGTAATACTCATCAAAACGGTTCTCGGGGACATTATTGTTTTTTCGAGGATCTACCTGTGAAACAGCATGTGCTTGGTTACTATGGTAACAAAATGTGATGCTCATCCCGAACCATATAATTAACCTTGACCTGGCGGAGATTGTTGCTCCTGCTGCGCTCTGTTTGACGATGATTTGATGTGACAGCTTTATTTAATAAGAGCAGTTTTGTTGTTATAAAATGTGTCACACAGTGTCTGCTCTTCTTATTGCAGTGCCGTAACCATTGAGCCTATTTAGTATTTGACCCTCTAGAAGCAACGTGTGACACTAATTACTCTAAAATAATGCAGGTCAATCGTTAGTCCTTTGTTTTTTCTTTTTCACGGTCCTAACGTGCATTCTACACTTATCTATACATTGATTTTATTTGTGGCTCATTTTACTGTTTGGATGTAGTTAGACCTGTCTGTATTCAGCATTTGGTGCTTCCAGGTTAACACAGGGGGAAAAAGTATACCGTATTCATTGTACTTAAAGACTAAGAATACAAAAAATGAAACCCGGCAACTCTGTCTTTTTAGTATATTACAAAGGTTTAATGAAATCTCTCTAAACCAAGATAACTTCACCGCCCTAAAGAAAAGGTTATTTCAACAAAAGGCTAATATATATATCAGTGAATGGTGTTTTTGATGAAGTTAAACCTGTCGATGTTAAGCATTTTTACGCTAAAGTTGCTGCAAGGTACACTTAACAAAAATATAGAATAAAAAAGAAAAGACAAATCTTCAGGAAAAAAGGCAACTTTCTATTTTTGAGAGATTTTATGAAACCAATACAATCGAACAGACTGAGATAACTTCACTGCCCAAAAGAAACTCTTATGTGAACAAAACACAAACACATTTGATGGTATGTTATTTCTTTCTTACCTAAAGCATGAATGAAGACACTATTAACAAAAAGAAAATCTTCTGATGACACAAAGGTTAACTGATCAGGGTTGTTTGTTTAACAGTGTATTGGTTTTCCTGATATATAATTACTTTTTAACCTGTGTGTCTCCTGCAGGACTGCTCCCACCACACCTATGGCCCTCAATGTGACACCTGTCTACCTGGTTACTATGGCAACGCCACCCGTGGGTCACCTGCGGACTGCCAGCCCTGCGCCTGCCCGCTCAATCTTCCTAGTAACAAGTAGGCTACAGGTCTCATGGCGCTGTGACGACACAATTTAATAAAATACACCTCAATCTATTGCAGCTGGCCCCCATTTTCTCCTCTCGACCCCTCTCTCTTCATACTCTCCTGACACTCAAACTGCTCGTCTCTAAAGGAGACGCCACAAATAGAGGCTTCATCACTGTGGGTAGGAATATAATTGTCAAGATATGAATAGAAATATTATCACCGCAGGTAGAAGCATCTCCATAAGTGGAGAAACATCATCCCTGTGGGTAGAAATCTCACCACTGCGGCCAGACAACTTAACACAGTAGCAAACTCACACCTCCCACAAGTAATTAAGGCATTTAAAATCTTTCATCATACCACTCGTGCTGTACAGGCTTCACCGTCTCAAATTATGGTTGTTCAAGTGACAGCGAGTGTCTTCAAAAATATGTTTTCTAAAAGAGAAGCAATCTGCTGTTTGTCATAGAAGCAGCCCAGGTAAGAGGCAAGGCTCTGTGTGATTATGGTTCATCTAGGAAGTATGCAGACCTCGTGTGCCAGCTGTGCGAAAACATGTTTTCCACTCACTACATATTTTTAAACCGTTGCTGAGCAGAAATAATCTAATTAGCACCCCATTGTGTTCATTGTCTATCCATTGCTGGCCTGTCCTGGGCATCCTTTG
>NW_011358549.1:221052-224472 GCF_000735185.1 Notothenia coriiceps | reverse complement strand
CCCTCTCTCTCCCCCCCCCTCCTTCTCTCTGTCTCTACCCCCCCCCTGCAGTAATAATAGCTTGAAGGTGCCGTGCCTTTCAGCCCCTCAAAATAGCCACCTAGTCCGTTATGTTCACAGAGGCGAGTCCCTGGAATAGCCAGACAGTCAGACTGCTCCAGTTAGCTGTAAGGGTTAAGCTCTTGCAAACATCTGATGAAGTCATATATGAATTTAAACATCTGATTTACAGCAGATTAGCAGAAATCAATATAGTTCTGGAGAGCTGTTCCTCTTTATAAACATTCAGGCTGAGTAACTTCACTTCAAGGAGTCTTTGTTCTTACATTTCTAGTTAGATCTAAATCTACTTAACCTTTTAGGGTAGTATAGTTATAGACACTTCATCAATTATCCCTTAACAAATATCCTAATGATTCGTACCAACACAGATTTAACTAAAGTTTCCAAGACTGTTCTTTTAAAATGTCAGCCAATCTTTCCCAATATGCTAAAGAAGATACTTGAATGGACAAAGACTTGAAGTTGTAGCTGTATTTCTGTACTTGTTGCCTTCTTGAAACTAAATCTATGACCCACCAGTGCCCTCTTTTACATGTTCTCTTCTCCTGACACTCAGACTACTTTTCTTTGTATCTTTTAAGAATGTCAGCACAGATAGAGGCTTCATCGCTGTGGGTAGGATTATAATTGTTATGGCATGAATAGAAATATTACACCACAGGAAGAAGCATCAATATAAGTGGAGAAACATCATCCCTGTTGGTGGAAATGTCATCTCTGCTGGAAGAATCAACACAACTGTGGCCAGAAAAATTGTAAAGGATGGAAAAATACTGTCATATTTTACACATGAAAAAACTTCATGGATAATATTCTTTGCGAACTTCTCAGACATACACATCTTTATACTCAATTTCAAAGTTTGAAGTCACCTGTTGGCTATTTTAACATGAATTAAAACAGTATAATCCAGACAAAATATTTATTTTACACTTTAATTCAGTGACTCAGCCATTGTCACCACATTGTTTAAAACATTGGAGAGTCGATTTTAATATTTGTTTGACTCTTGATCATTACTGAGCCACAAAACCACGGCTGTAGTTTTTCTTTAAACTCCCTGCAGTTTACTCATTGGTCAAAAATACATTGTTTTAAACTGTGATTTGAAGCACATATTATATTCATCAGATATTCTCTGATCTAATTCCAATAGTGTTTACCCTACACTCCCCTTATATCTCTATTTTAAAGCAACACACCTGCTAAATCTAGCTTGTCTAAGAAATTATTCCTTACTTGACACTGAAATACTAACATGTTCCTATTTAAATCTCATCAGATTTAAATTCTAAGCTTCCAGTTTTTCTTTTTGTATTCTGATTTAAAGGTCACCTATCATGCTATTTTTAGGCAATAGCATAGGTCTCAGATATATAAAAATATATAAAAAACATGTCTATGAAGTGTTTTGCTCAAAATACCAAACAGATCACCCATTCTAGACATGCCTCATATCCCTCTATTTCACTTCCTGTTTCTAAAGGGCTGATTTGGGTATAAAGCTTTACAAAATAAAAAGGGGGGGGGCTGAGCTCATGGGGGACCCGGCAGCTACTGTCTAAACTAAATACTGCGGTGATGAAACGCCATATCATGGATTATCAAGGATTATCTCTGAAACAGTATGGAGCTCAAAGGCTTTCTCTCTTGCCGGTTATACCACAAGGTGAGTTTCTTTTTATTTCCTGCTTCTTCACACACATGCTCTCCAGTACAGGTTAGCTCTGAGTGTTAGCGATGCTAATGTAAACACCGACCATATTACGTCCAAAACAGTCGGGCATTGTTTCTGATAGCAACTTTCTGATTTTGCCGTGGGTCCACATTTCAGATATTACGTCATATCGGACGCAAATCTGGATCAGCTCCGTTGTGTCCCCGTTTTTAGAGATTTGGGTACGGAGGAAAAGAGAGAGGGTTTTATTTTCTGACGCTGCGTGAGTTCCCCGACACACCGGGGACACATGTTGATGTATAAAAGACAACGAAGGGAAATTGCAGGTTGTTTGAGAGTGAAACCACAGGATAACAGTCCAAAAATAACCAATAAAACAAAGAATAGTAAAATTTAATAGTAATAAATAAAATGAAAAAAAATTAGTTAAACAGAAATAGTAATATAAATAAGGTAACAATAATAATATAATTAATAAATAACAATAATACAAATTAAAAAAATAATGAAATAAAAAAAAAAAAAATACAGTAAAATACAATTTTTTTTTAAGCAGATTCAAAAATGGACAGATATATAATTAACAATTATTACAATGAGCCTGTCTAAATCGTCAGTTTCCTGGTCTTCCGGAAAAAAATACAATTCAGGATTTCCATCCCACTGCCTCGCTCATTTATAACCAATAACCACCGTCCTCCATATTCGTCTCCAAAAAATGAGTAATGTCCCCTCTGAAAGCACGCCACCTCCTGGATCACATTAAAGTTCAGACGCCCCCGTGCTCTGCAAGCAGGTTTCCACATGTCATGACGTTCAGGAGGTGATGGACAAACCTGTTCCTGAAAAAGAGGGAGCGCTTGTCTTGGAGCCCCCGGACACAAAATGATCTCTCCGTCTTTCCCCAGCAATGCTTCCCTCACTCCATTATTCTGTGTGTTTGCCCCATTTGCCGGAGAAGATGGTAGCAGGCTGCAACAGTTCCATGACAGATGGCCGTGGTGTGAGGTCGTGTGTGTGTGTGTGGTGTGTGGTCTTTGTTTCCCATCCTTTCTTTTCTTCTCAGACTCGATCAATGCAGCATCATGCCTTACCACCACAGGGTTTCAGTTGTGAGGTGTGTGAAGGAATTAAATTCTTCCTGCATCTGACAAAAAACGACATTCAGCGTGAAAAATATGAACCAACGCATCAAAGTTACTTGACTTTTGACTTTGACTTCTCACATGTTGAACTCAAACACCTGAAACTTTCTACTTCTTACATGTTGAACACAAATACCTCGAACTTTCTACTTCTCACATGTTGAACTCAAATACCTGTACTTTCTACTTCTTACATTTTTGAACCCAAATACCTGTACTTTCTACTTTCTTACATGTTGAACCACAAATACCTGAAACTTTCTACTTCTGTACATGTTGAACACAAATACCTGAACTTTCTACTTCTTACATGTTGAACTCAAATACCTGTACTTGTCTACTTCATTACATGTTGAACTCAAATACCTGTACTTTCTACTTCTTACATGTTTGAACACAATACCTGTACTTTCTTACTTCTTACATGTTGAACCAAATACCTGTACTTTCTACTTCTTACATGTTGAACCCAAATTACCTGTACTTTCTTACTTCTCTCATTTTCCAAACAGGCTGGGTTCCTTTTAGTTTGAA
>NW_011358549.1:199601-221007 GCF_000735185.1 Notothenia coriiceps | reverse complement strand
CATAACTAGCAGCTGTTTTAAAGAGTACCTGACCTCCCTTTATATTAATAGAACAATAATGTCATTGTTAGCTAATGAATGTTTCCATGGTGACCAACGGCAACATGACAACGTTTTCATTGGTCCCTCTTCTTTAGAGAAGACCAGGAAATGATGGATACACGGATCGTGTTCAAATCAATAGGCACGCAATGACTCTAAATAATAATGATCACGCCACCAAACACACATTCAAACTAAAGGAACCAGCCTGTTTGGAAAATGTGAGAAGTAGAAAGTACAGGTATTTGAGTTCAACATGTAAGAAGTAGAAAGTACAGGTATTTGAGTTCAACATGTAAGAAGTAGAAAGTACAGGTATTTGTGTTCAAAATGTAAGAAGTAGAAAGTACAGGTATTTGTGTTCAACATGTAAGATATTTGAGTTCAACATGTAAGAAGTAGAAAGTACAGGTATTTGAGTTCAACATGTAAGAAGTAGAAAGTACAGGTATTTGAGTTCAAAATGTAAGAAATAGAAAGTACAACAGCTATTTGTGTTCAAAATGTAAGAAGTTCAAAGTACAGGTATTTGTGTTCAAAATGTAAGAAGTAGAAAGTACAGGTATTTGAGTTCAACATGTAAGAAGTTAAAAGTCATCAGAAAAATAAGTAAAGTACTGATACCAGAAAAATGTACTTAAGTACAGTAACGAAGTATTTGTACTCCACTACTTCCCACGTCTGGTAACCACTGTATTAGCTTTTGCATAAATTGTCTATTATTTGTGTTCCTTCTTTTTTCAGTGTGGGCTCCCATCGCTCTGACAGTTATTCTAGTGGCTGCAGCGACACTATGCAAGGAGCAGGGAATCACTGTGGTCGGCATCTGCTGTGTCCATGAAGTGTTTGTGGCTCAAGGGGTAAGCCTCAGAAACGTGTTTACTCTTTGTTCCAATTAGTCCCACCGGCTAACAAAAAAAATAGGCACATTTTTTCCACCAAATAGCTAAGCGGTGAGACCTGGTGGGGCAATATGCGATGAACTGCCAAGTACATGGGTTGGACTCCCGAGCACACCGAAGTTGCCCAAAAATATCAATAAAAAAAAAGAAATGGGCTGAATAAACAAGTCAGCACCAGCCCTTCTTATCGATGCCACATCAGCACAACAAGATACCATCGCTGGGATGACAACACTCCAGGCTTATGGAGGCTTGAATTTCTCAGCAGTCTGCAAAGTCCTCATTGGTGATTTTAGAGAAATCCATCCAGGGTGGTCTAAAGGCCACAGACACAGGATTCTCCCTGCAGAAAAGCTTTGACTTTCATTTGTACTAGACATTGAAATCTTCCCGGACACGTTGACGGGCAATTTTAACGCTGATCTATGTTGCCTATTAAACAATCAGGAGGTTGGAGTAAGAGACCTAGCAGTCACATACATCTGAACCATGTCAGACGGTAAAAACTAAGCCATTAAGGGATCTAAAAACCGATAAAGGATTTAAAATGATTTATGTGACAGGCAGGTATCCAATGAACATATTTCTTAGATTGTTGTTGGCTCTCTGTCACATCAGACTCAGGTTTCTGTCAGAACACGAGCTGCTGTAACTGTCTAATATTCATCTGAGAAACACCACATAAAGCATTACAGAAATCCCGCGTAGGCATGCCAAGTGTCGACACCGCTATCCCCATCAAACACCGCATTGACTTTCAAATATTACTTTTCACTTTCAAAGCCCTCAACAACCTTGCCCCCCCTACCTCTGTGACCTCATCCAACGACACACCCCCACCCGTCGCCTCAGGTCTGCTGAAGCTAACCTACTGCAGCCCATCAGGACAAAGCTCCGGACCTGGGGTGACAGGGCCTTCGCAGCAGCCTCCCCCACACTCTGGAACTCCCTCCCCAGCCACGTCAGATCCGCCAACACTCTCACATCATTCAAACAATCCCTCAAAACTCACCTTTTCACTCTTGCCTTCAACTCCTAATCAACTATCCCCTTGCCCTTATTCCTCCTAGCTTAGCACTTTCTACTTTTGTCGTTATTTTGTTTTACTTGCTTGTAAGCGCTTTGAGCACCAGGAAAAGCGCTTTATAAATGTAATGTATTATTATTATTATTATTATTATTCTAAATCTTATTTTCCAAGTAAAGTTCGAGATGAGGTTAGTATTTTATGTATCCGATGAGTGGTTGAATCAGTCTACCATGGGAAACCATATTCATGGAGAAAAATAGATTAAAATAATCTCTGAATGTTTGAACTCCTTTCTTTTTGAGTGTGTGTGATTCATAAAGCATGAACAGATTCATTAGGATAATCAATACATCACAATAAGTAAGCTAATATGTTTAACAAAGTTAATATGTGCCTCAATGAAACTACTTGAGTTTCGAGCACTTTGATGCAGTTTCTTTCATTCTCTGCCCCTTGAGGCAGGTCGATGCTATGCTTGACTTTGCTGGTTAATGTTTAATTACTGTGCATTGATTGTGGACTCACAGCATTCCGGAGGTTTGAACGGCCAATTACTGTCGCTCATGAAACCAAACACCATCTCTGTTACACAATTCTGGAGGATTTACGTTCATTATTTCCCCGTTGTTGCTGCGAGCACACCTTTATTTACCACTCAAAGTCAGGCTTTTCTCATTTGTCTTCACAAGGGAACCAGGTAAACAAAGTGTTGCTGTGTAGCAAGAATTTTGTTCAATTTATTGGTGTTGGGATATATATTTTGTAAATCCTCTGGAGCAGAGAGAGGAACTGTGGATTATTGTTATTGATTAATGCATCAATGTTTCTTAGGGTCAAAAACACTAAAACCCCGTTGGTGTGGCTCCGTTGGTGGGGCTCCGTTGGCGGGGCGCAGCGCCAAGACAATGGTAGGGGAAACACTGATGTTGCATTGTTGGAGGAGCCTGTGACCTAAGTTTTGAATTGCCATATCTATACTGTAGCTACTGTGCACATGACAATAAAGCCTTGAATGTTGAAACTTGATATATTGTTTAATGTTTGTGATTGAAAAGCCTGGTGGCTTTAAACTCAGGAGGCTGGTAAACATTGCAGAGAGGGATTTTTATTCCTTAATAATTGTCACGATCTGTCTGTGTTTTGTTTTGTCTTGTCTTTTTCTGTCTTTGGTTTTCTGTTTTATTTTGAAAAGTGTTCACCCCCTGTCTTGCCTGTTGCAAAGAGGGATTTTTATTCCTTAATAATATTCGTAAACTTAACCATGTTATAGCCTCAGAAGGGCTAAACAACATCAAAGAATACATTTTTTAACTACATTGTTACGTTTAGCTGTAGCTTTTATAAACAAAAAGAGAGACATATTGATCGGTTGTTGAACCAGGGACCCTGCGATTGAAAGTCAACTGCCTTCCAGCTGATCCACAGCCCACCTGCTGATCTACCTGAAAACACTGTACGGTTACTTCACTCTAGTATACTTTGTCTTAGTTAAAATGTAATGAAAGGACATTTTTGCCTTGTAACGGACATGTACAGTACTTAAAAGGTAAAATACCATTGTACAGATTATAAAGCTTGAAGGTAGAAGCTTTTAATGTAAGATAATTTTATAATGTAAAGTTAATGCGATATGTGGGTGTGACTTTGGCTCAATGGACTCAAGAGGGTAAATGGATGTCTTCCAACCTGAGGGTCAGTGGTTCAAGTCCCAGCATGCTCTAATGCTTCTAAATAATAAATTAAATAATTATAATAAAAAAAGCGATATAAATTCATAACAAATTATAATGACAATAAAGAAATGACAAGTAAAAACACAATGAATAAATCAAAAAAAAACCCGATATCAATAAATAAACAATTAATAATTAAATAACAATGAATATTGATAAAATATTAATAATATTTAAATACATAATAATAAAAACAATAACAATAAAACAATACACAAAATAATAATAAAAAAAGGATACAATTGAAATAAATACATAATAAATGTAATATTATAATTATAATAGTAATAATAATACAAAATAAAATATAAATACATAATTTATTTGATAAAATATGATAAAAGTAGAAAGTACAGGTATTTGTGTTCAACATGTAAGAAGTAGAAAGTACAGGTATTTGTGTTNACGTAGGCAAGATCCTCAGCTCGGTGATTCAATGGTTTAGCCGCAATGCACGTTGGGAGATGGTGTTTATGCAATGTGTATTTTTATTTTTTTCGGATTTCACATTGCATAAACACCATCTCCCAACGTGCATTGCGGCTAAACCATTGAATCACCGAGCTGAGGATCTTGCCTACGTCTATTTCCGGTATTGTTAATGACGGATGTATTTTGTTATACACACATTCCTTCACATTTAAATGTACATTAAAGTATTTCGTGAGGCCTTCTAAAATGCTTTTAAATATAACTACGGTTCTAGTTGAAGAATTTGTAGATTGAACATGAACCGAAGCTGTTGCCTGGCAACGCAATCGCACAACGTCATGACCGTTAATTCCACATCCACACACATGGATTAACATCGATTTAATACATTAAGGTAGCCTTTGTTTGCTAAAAGAGGTGTCCACCAGCTGGGGCAACAAGAAAGTCGGCGTAATCGAGTGTGACTATTCAAAAATAAATCATTATTATATTAATATTGACAATAACAACCGACCGTCTCCCAGCATGGTAAATCGTCACATGTCCACGTCTTGCCGTGATACCGGGTTGCACAGGATAGGTACCTGCAGCCAATAACACAGATGTTTATTTCCATTCAACCTCTCTGGTTGGTCTGGTGCCTTGCCTGTTGCATTCACCGAACACGGGAAATTACAATCCTGCCGTCCTCTCTAGTGTGATGATGAGGTTAAGGTAAAGCACGGTTAATGTATTATATGATTGACTCAATCATGTTTTCAACTACTAGATAAAAACTGAACTTTAGTTGCTTTAATTATCTCACCATGGCGTTTAGGTTAACCTTGGCTCTTTCAAGGCTTCTTTTAACACAACATTTCAATCATTTCTGTAGCATATAAGTGTATGATAATGAACAGTGTGTCCACTAAAATAAACCGTAAGAGCACATTTATCTTTTTAATCTCTTTCTCTGAAATCTCACAGGACCTGAAGGACAAGTAAGGGACGTTTCTGCCTTTGAGGCATCCTTAATCCATGTGATGAGGATTGACACTTTAAGAACAGAAAACAGAGCTGTTTTGTACCTGGGATAGGAATGTACCGTATGTGATATATTTTGAAACTAGAATGATTTAATTACTGGAATAGTTGGTACTGACATGTTTTTATTTAGGCTACTTCATTCACTAAGTGTCTGTTTCATTTGTTCTGAAATGCTGCCTTTCCCATCAAACACTACATGTCCTTTAGGGACGGACAACAATGTACTTAAACTTAATTATAGTATTTTGCAAATATAATTAGACACTTTCAACAACAGACATAAATCCCTTGTGAAGCTTTATTGTTTAAACTCCATCCTCTTAGTGCTGTGTTATTTTAATCAGGAGAGATTAAAGGAAGTGGTTTTTTCTTTTCATTGTAATCTGTCTTTACAAGAAGTGCATCTGTTTGTTTTACCTTAGCAGTATTATTTGATATGAGCTCAATGTGTATTACGGCTAATCTCTTAATGTTGTATGTGCTATTCTGGTGATGATCATAAACTATTCATTGTCTTTTTATTATATGTTTGCTAATATGAACACTTGGTAACTGACTAGACTTTGTTGTAAAAAGGTAATTCAGCTCACAGGAGCCGGTGTTTTATATGAAGAAAGAGTCTGGAAGTGATATTGTGACTGGCTACTGTAGGTAAGGGACATTTTAAAAACACTCACTAAAATCCGTCAAAATAAACAGAAGGCCAAGAAGAAAGAAACCAGTGATAATCTCAGCAAATATGCTCAAAGGCAAAGTGACCATATTTGAGCTAAAAATAGCGTGAACATCACACGTGTGTTATAAGATGAAAAGCCCTCTCAGATGTGAGAATCGGACAGATATGAATACATTGCTTTTCAACAAATGTTTTGCTTTTTCTCTCAGCCGAAGTGATTGTTTGATAACTGTTATACTTTAACTACTTACTGTAGATGTTTTTTGTGAAGACAGCACACATAGTCCTCCTCTATAGTAACTGATAAAAAACATTGTGTGTAATTGACAAGCAGGTTAGCATAGCTTAGCATTAAGAATGGAAACAGGGAGAAGAAGCTCTCCTGACTTTAGACAAAGCCCTCTGTTCTCTGTGTGTCGGCAGCATTAAGTGAAGTACTGTAGTCATCAAAAAGATGAGAAGGTGTAATATGGACCAAAGAATAACCCTTGCATTTTGAAGTGAATCAGAATCCTTGGGCAGCTACATCTACTATTCTTTTTTTATGGGAATGGGCTTGGTGGAGGCCTGCACTTTCAAATTGACCTTTTAGTGCTCTAATCAATTATTCTTTATATTAAAAAAGATCACCATTACAAGTAGTAAATGTTCCTATTATTAACATGCAGTATACCCTTCATGTTGTATTAATGAAGTACTGTATCGTAATCATATATTGCACCCTTTACAAATGTTGTTGCAACTTCTGTCTGGTTTTTTATTTGTTTGCTCTATTACCTGATTATTGATTAAATGTAAAAGTAAATTAAGAAGCTCACCAATGTTATATTTTTTCTATAGTCTGAGATGCCCTAATCTTTACTCTGTCGCCATTTTCTAATATTAACAAAATGGTCTCTCCATATGATTATCCAGCATATTTGATTTCCAGTGAGAAATTATCATTGCAATTTAAAGAGCAGCACATGAGTGATGTTTGATGAAAAGGCAAAAAAAACACAAAACATTTGTTACTAAAATGAAGAAAAAAGCATTAAGGTTATAATACAACAGAAATACAACAGAATTGATACAATGAGACATTTCTGTTTTGAGTCAGCCCTTTATTGTGAGAGGATGTTTGCTGGGTGTGAGGATATGGACGCTTGTTGTCCAGGAAGTCACAAAACGTAGCAATTATGGGAGGATGCCTTTTTTTTAAATAAGGATATCCTGTGCACACAACCCTGTCATGTGATTGAGGTGACCAAGGGCATTGAAGAGAACTTATGAGATATTACCATTGTTCCCTGTCACACTTTTGGAGACTATTAAGTTAAGCATCTGTGTTGAATACATTCATTTTAATAGGGGACACAGCAACAATTCCTGCATACTGTTGATAACTTGTTCTCACTTTATTAAGGCTTCAGTCCTTAGACTTTCATCATGTTTTGTTGCGTTCACAGTATCAATACTGTTAAATAAAGACCAGAAACCTATATAAAACACAGCAGGAAAGGGAAACTCAAATAAAGAATAATAGGGCCCCTTTAAATCTTTCTAAAGGTTCTGGAATATTTCCTGAGTGCCGGGAGCCTGAATGGCCTTGTTTTTGATATTAACCAGACTTTGATGTACAGATCAGTCTGCTTCACAAAGCTTTGTATTGTGGCTTTACTTTCTCAGTTATTGAATTATTTTGGCACCAATGCAGTCACAGCTTGCTGTCTTTTGATATATGCTGGCTTCAGTTTTTATCTTTAACTTGTGATGCTGTGCACAAAGCCATAAAGACAAATACACAACACACATATTATTACTTGTATTTTTCATGTTTAATTTATATCTTTTTCCTGGTGGATATTTTTCACACAAGCCTGAGAGGTTGTCACACTGCACATCATTACACATAGAGTGTGTGTAAAAAATAAGCCTTTAAGTTATTTATTCCGAGTAGAGTAAGAGCAATGGTCAAAAGTGCTGTTACAGAAGTTTGCATTGCACCAAGAAATTTTATTAATGGTAAATGTACGAGGTGTGACTCGTAAAGCAAATGTACGAGGTAAACACGTACCAATCAGAGCTACTTAATAATAATAAGACCATCCAGACGTACAATACTGCGTGGCTGTTATTAAATATTCATGGGTCCAGGTGATGGATTGGCACACTTTTTGCATCTCAAACACGAAGCATTTAAAACAGGCACGGTTCCTGTGGTTTCTGGTGTGTTCATCAGATGTTTTCTGTCTTTGTGGAGCACCTGTTTCCTAATAAAGCTCCCTGGGAATTGAAGTGCATCTTCACATGACACAAACCAGATACATTCACTTTATCTCTCTCCAAGATAAGCCACAGATAACACATGCACTCTCCAAGTAATGGGACTTAATATGTATAAATGGGGCCTGAGAAACCAGTAACAAATTCACTATTAACCTTATTTTGCTGTACATCTGGCCTTAAATCATTTTGTTAATAATTTGTTTATCTATCTGGATATACAGAATCAATTATATTGACCAGAAGACCAGATATACTCACATTTGAATAGCAATGACGTATATTGCAGAGAGGAACAAGCTGTTTTAGGTTTCGGATACACAGAGAAGATTTTTTAGTTGAAAGAAATCATCTTTTTTTTTTGTTCTTGATAAAAATAAGACTATATAAAATACCAGACTTATCTTAGATAACATGCATACAGTAGATAATGTTTACTATGTAAACCGATTTGGCCTTAGAAATGAGAAGACTCCTCACCCGGTATCAGACTAAACTAAGGTTGTTGGAGTTATTGACTGTCACAGTTAATGAAAATGAGCATCTGTAAACTCATAAATGTCCAATTTTTTTAATAAGCAAGCTAGTAGCCATTGACTCTCTGCAAGGCAATAACCTCATAATAAAAACGAAAGGATTCCAGAAAAGCATTAACAATTTGTGCTTAATCTTGCAACACAATTCCTTACCCTTTTAGTATTACATTTCAGTTCACACACACACACACACACACACACACACACACACACACACACACACACACACACACACACACACACACACACATCCTACACTCATACACATAGCGGCATGTGATCTGTCCTGATGCGTTTTAGTTCCAATGCTGCGCTCTGCTGGTCAGGAGCAATACTGCGTGTTTATTTCTCCAAAAAAAAAATTCATCTGGAAAAATGTGAAAAAAGAAAAAAAAAGTATTTACTCTGACAAAACCTTTTATAAAATAAAGATCAGCTCTATTACTCACAGCCCTCTTGAGGATGAATATCATATGAACGTTAAATATGTTTTTACTACACATTTGGCCTCCATTTCTACATATTTGACCTTCTGTTGTGAAGAATGTCCCACATATTTTCATACATATTGTCTCCAGATGGAATCACAGTCTAGTCATTTCTAATTTGGAGCTCATTGGCTTCATATTTATAAAACGTTACTAAGGATAATATCAGTGAAACCAAATGATTCTTCTTTCCTTTTTTGTACACCTAAATGTATGATGCACCAACTTAAAATAATCCAAACAGAACAACAAAAATATTTAGCATTTTGTGGTTTTTAACAGCTGGTCAGGATTCAAAGTTGAGTTGTTGTGGTTTTGGGAGTCAAGCTTGTGTGGTTGATTTATAACTCCCCTCAAGTCTCATTTCCTGCAAACAAACACTGCTCAGCTGCATATCTTGCTTATCATGATAGATAGCTCACCCAAAAATATCCTCTTACTTGGATTCTGCCTGTGATGCATTTCTAACAGCAGCCACTCTTTTGGGGTCTGTTCGACAGCTTCCTCATTTATAACCACCATTTACTTCATGAAACTATCATTTCTGAATAGTTCCGAGTTTTGACGTGTGTGCCTCCAAGGAAATATCAATCAATAACACCAAAAACAACATGAATCCCAAATAAATCCTCTTTCATGATTTCTACCTTTCCCATGCCCACCAGAGAGTGGTCTTACTCTGAAAGGTGGAAGGCCAGGCCAGGAGTGACGCATGGGAACCTCTAAGCAGTGTGGGAAAGTAACTTTGGTCAGGCAGGTCAAAAGTCAGATGTCTGTGAGATTGTGCCCAAAAAGTGCTTTTAAATCCAGCCTGTTGTAGGCACCTTGATTCAATATTTATATTAATGACAAGTCAAGTAACATGTGTAATTGGAAAGGGATCGCCCATAGAGATGAACCAACGACAATCATCACCCAATAAAGTGTTTTACCCACTTCTAACACGGGTATGACAACAACTTATAAGGGTGATAAAATATTGTGCCAACAGCTTCTTAAACGTTCTACCAAGTGGCCACAAGATCGATCATTACAGCTTTTAAGTCTCTTGAAGTTGTAAGCGACCATTTGCAACAGTGACAGAGCAACAATATATTCATTTGGAGGTAAAGGACATCCGGTGAATGTAAGTACAGTTTCTTATTTCCTTTTTAAATGCTTCACTTTCTTCACCAGCTAGTCGCTAACTTTGTCTGTCTGCTGGTTGGTGGAGGTAGTTTACAAGTTTTTTCTAACAGCTTTTGATGTAAACAGCTGTCTGCCTTACCAGAAAATGACACTTTAAGAGCAGTAAGAGTCGACCAGACAGCTTAACAATGAGTTGAAAATCACTGTAAAGTCAATGAAAGCTGCAGATTCAGGTTATAATTATCTGTAAGTTTATCATCATTATCAAAAACTTTCCTTGTTTTCACTTTGTCATTTGATGCAATCTAAATTATATTTTAAATGTTTTATTAAAGCTGGTTTGAGAGTAATTAGATTATTTTAAAACATACAGTAGAGGACATTTTGTTTTGTATACAGTATATTCATTAGTTGCACACAAGTAAACATTATCATTATTATTAATTATAGAGGGTTGAACTATAGGTCAAACTTGATGCAATACAGTGTTTTTGTTGTTGTAAGTCATCACTCTCTGTCTTGATACACTGCGCCTAACCACTCCATCATTTTCTGGAAGCTCTGCCCACAGGGAGTACCTCGCCGGCGTCACTCTGACATAAACCCCCACATATCTACTTGCTATACCGGGTGGTCGGTACAGTACTAAAACACAACCTCAACCTGACAGGTCAGATACTCTGTGATACCCCCCCCCCGCTGTATAACCCAGTGGTGAGAACCAGGACAGAATGATAACTTACTAAGCTTTGTCCGGTCAGAGCACTACGCCAAGATGTACGGTATGACAAATTGACCTATGTTGTAAATGTATTATCTTTTCAATTTACACACGGCATCTATTGCACGTCTGTCCGTCCTGGGAGAGGGATCCCTCCTCGTTTGCTCTCACTGAGGTTTCTTCCACTTTCCCCATAAACTGTGAGGTTTCTTTGGAAGTTTCTCCTTGTCCGATGTGAGGGTCCAAGGACAGAGGGTGTCGTATTGTCATATTCTGTACAAACTGTGAAGTCCACTGAGACAAATGTAACATTTGTAATATTGGGCTATATAAATCAACCTTGAACTGAAGTTACAGATGTTTCATGTCCTTCCCTCTTGGCCTGTGTTGTGAGAATCAATACTGGAGTGGTAAACAAGCTGCAGTGGTAAACAAGCTGCAGTGAACATTGCATGATGAGAGTAATCACAAGCAGAAGGTCAACAGAGAGGCGTAAAACCTGTCCGCTTTTCAGATATGGAATCGAAGGCTGTGGGAAAAACAGACAAGGCAAGCTAAATGTTATCAACTGCAGGACAATCTGCAATCTACATTCAACAATTATAACATTTTCACGAAATCAGCCTTTGTATAAAACCTCATCTAATTAAAGTTATACGTAAACAGTTGTGTATAAATCAATGAAGATCAAATGTAATCAAACGTTTATTTGTAAGCAATTTAAAACAAATCAGTCAACTTTCAATCAATCTAAAAGTTCTCACAGGCCCTGCAGACAAGGTGTCCATCCTACTGACGTCAGCAATCTCAGCAGCTCTGCACCCCTGCTTTCTGTCTTCAATGTTTTTCAAGAGGTCAAAGGTCAGACCTCTCACAGGGACCTGGTTATCACAGTAAGGGTTATGGGAGCAAGGGAGAAGGGTAGAGGGGGTTGGGAGGAGGAAAGCAGAGCTTGTTTTCAAGTGGTCACCACCAGCAGAGCTCCCATACAGTCAGTGGCATATAGGTGAGGCATATGGGGAAGAGCATTTGGTATAAAGGGAGTCGAGGCAGCAGTACGGGAGGGAGAGCAGCAGCTTTCATATCCGCCATTTTAATAATATTCGATATTCTGGAATATTCTCAAACCTGGGAAAATCCACTTTGCATATACAGCCTCCATTTCTGGTCTGTATTTTCCACCTGTCATCACCATGGCTCTGTTGATGACTTACTGGATGTTTTTGGTTGCTTTGTCTTCGACTGTGACATGGACCCATGCCTTGAGAAGGTGAGACTTGTTCAGATAAAACTGTCTTCTTGGCTTGAACAAAACAAGAAGACATAAACAACAAAAATAAACAAAGGAAAACAAATGTTTTATTGGTCAAAGTTATTGTTTTCAGCATTCAGGCTAACATATGTTTTTGTTCATTTTTCTTGCTGAGAGCACTGAGAGCAAGCATTCTGGCATTATTAAAGCATCATTGTGAAAATGGGTTGGTGACCAGGCATATGTAGTTGATATGTAGCATGGAAATAGTACTTCATATAAACATAGTATTTCTTCTTTTGTCACAAAGTCTTTACGTTTCTGCCGCAAGACATTAATAATGTCTGTTCTGTTTCCAGAATCTCCCTGCACAAGATGCCCTCTATCCGAGAGACACTGAGGGACATGGGTGTTTCTGCCGAGCAGATCCTAAATGAGTTAGCCGAGAAGAGCACAGACGACAAAAACGGAACTGTTCCCACCCCTCTAACCAACTACTTAGACGTGAGACAATTTTGTGTACTATTTAAAGAACATTTCTGAAAAGTATTTTATGAAGGCTCAATTTAGTAGAAACCGACATGCTCACATGTAATTTAATTTGATGTCTGCTAAAAAAAGACACTTTAGTTTTGAGGGTTTAAGCAACTATGGGCTTTGAAGCTTGTCTTTGGCAAAACTCCAAACTTCATACAGAATAAAACAGCAAATACGATCGCCTTTAGATTGAAACTTTTGATTAATGTAATAATTGTATCATCAGTGGCATCGTTAAAGACTTCAAATTCAATTTGTGTTAACTGCATAAAAGAAGGATTTGAAAGACACCATCAAAACGACAAAGGAATTAGCTGGTTTAGGAAAGTCAGGAAATAGATCACCATAACTTAATAATTGTATTTATTATCTCTAATAGACCCAGTACTTCGGGGAAATCAGTATTGGCTCTCCACCCCAGTTGTTCAACGTGGTCTTTGACACCGGCTCCGCCAATCTGTGGGTGCCTTCGCAAAGCTGCTCACCTTTCTCCACCGCCTGTTGTAAGTGTCCACGACCCAGAAAATAACTTTTAGTTACAGCTGCAATAAGGCCTTTCCTGTTAGAGAAAAAACTCTACTGTTTTGGTACTGTTGCAGGCACCTGTTTTAAAGGTAAAAGCTCTGAAAACCAAGTATTCCACAAATATTCCACTACCTATTCAGCACCTCTTTGACAGACTAGCAACTAACTGGCAAAGAAAGTGGATTAATTAACAGCTAAAGAATTACATATTTTCCTCAGAAGTCGGTGCACACCAAAAGGATAGTGAAAGTTGGGATTACATTTGCAAGTTTCCGAGAAACACATGAAGGATAAAGTCGTATTTGACGGATGTGTAAAAGTTCACGATATGAACTTAAATGTGGTTTACAACTGGTGTGGTTTTAGGGTTAGGGTTAGGGATAAGCGAAAACGAAATGTTATCGCAGTTTTAACTGTTATTTTCATATAAATGAGACTCAAGAATCATTGTTTGATAAAGCTTCCAAACTACTTTGACAACTCAAATGAATTTTGAACTTTTAGTCATTCACAACAGATACGATGCCTCCCAATCTCGCACTTATGTTGAGAACGGAACCGGTTTTTCCATCCAGTATGCTGCAGGGAATGTCAGGGGATTTCTGAGTGAGGATGTGGTTGTGGTGAGTTGTTCATTAAACCAGTTTAAAAACAAAGAATTTGTTTATTTTCTAACAAACTGTTTCTTTAATGTCCTGCCACGGCCTCCACTCCCAACATGTGACTCTGAGCTTGTGTGCAGGTTGGTGGGATCCCTGTGGTTCAGGTGTTTGCTGAGGCAGCCTCTCTGTCTGCCATGCCCTTCATCTTTGCCAAGTTTGATGGAGTCCTGGGGATGGGTTACCCAAACGTGGCCATCGACGGCATTACTCCCGTGTTTGACGGTATCATGTCTCAGCATGTCCTCACGGAAGAGGTGTTCTCTATCTACTACAGCAGGTGTGTTAAATCCACTAAACTCATCCAGCTTGTATGAAATAAACAGAAGATAAATCGTTAGATGTGTAAGATAAAAAAAATATTCCACTGCTAGCAAGAACATATAGATTACACTTTTTTGTTTGTTTTGAATGAAACAACGATTACAAAATTAATAATGATTTAACATAGCGTTGTCAATAATTGAATGTATTAACTGCAAAATAGAAATATAATATTGTCTTATTAAATATCTGTTATGAAAATGTTGTAATCTTACTGGTAAAATTAAAGAATTTTTTTTATTAAATTACATCCTATGACTTGATTTTGGATCTGGTAGATATAACCGAGTACTTGAAGAAAACACATACTCTCTATTTATCAATCTCAGAATTGTCCATTGAAACCAGTTGAGGGAAAATGATAAAGGTTCCCTGGGATTTTTCTAGGAAAATTCACAAGTATGAGAGGTCATGGGAGGTCATGGAACAGTTTTTTAAATGTGTTTCCAGGGATCCAAAACACTCCCCAGGTGGAGAGCTGGTTCTTGGTGGCACAGACCCAGATTACTACAGCGGAAACTTTAACTATATGGACACTAAAGAGACTGGCAAATGGGAAGTCAACATGAAAGGGTGAGAATTTTTCTTAATACTTAAAACATTATGTGTATTTGCACTCATTAAGAAACAACAGGTTTTATTGTGCAACCCTTCATGCTTCCAGGGTTTCTGTGGGTATGGAGATGATGTTTTGTGCGGAGGGCTGCACAGCAGTGATCGACAGTGGCTCCTCCTACATTACAGGCCCGGCGTCCTCTGTGTCCGCGCTGATGAAAAACATCGGAGCGCAGCTGGATGAAAGTGGAGTAAGTTTTTAAGCATGCAACATGGTTTCCCACAGATACGTTAGTCTGTAAAAGAAAAGTCATCACCCTTTAATTTGTTTTGTTCATCAGTACAAAGTCAACTGTAACACTGTCAAGACGTTGCCCAGTGTCACTTTCCACCTGGGAGGACAGGAATACTCTCTCACTTGGGAGGATTATATCTTATGGGTAAGAAGGATGATACATACTGAATCATATTTATATAAACGTGCAGTTGTGGAATGCAATCAAGTACAATCACTCAAGAAGTGAACATCAGTGATTATGTGTTACAATGGCGTTTGTTGGCAACCAGAAAATCACACCAGTAATGACAAGCAGATGAGAATGCTGCGTGGGGTCTGGGTGCCGTGTTGGCGGGAAGTTGCGGGGCTCGCTGCTCCGCCCTTTGAGGCTCAAGGAGCGGACAGTGTGATTACTGGTGTTGTTTCCTGGTTGCTGCGTGGAGCCTGCAAGAGGAGCTCCGCGGATTGGTCCATTTGGACCTGGGTATCGTTACGTCACTATACTCAGGAAGAAAAAAATTGAAAAAGAGAAATCTCCAACGAGGCGTTCTGGGGCAGCATAGACAGGTATTTTCTGTGTTACAGTTTTACTCGCTACAGGGTGTACTTTGAGGGTTTGTGACTCTGCAGACCGTTTACATGCATAAAAAGCTACATAACACACAAGGGGACGGGTAATAACCGGAAAAGCATGACATGGGACCTTTAAAATACAAGAACACTCAATAATTACAAAAAAACACAAAATAACCGTTTACTTCAAGTAAGCAGGATATATATATAAAAAAAGATTATGTACATACGAGCAAATGAGAGTGCAAAAATGTCCATAGCAGCGTAAAAGTGACCGGTGCTGGATTTTTTTGTGTGTGTGTGGGGTGTTAAAGTCCTGGGGCAGGGTGGAAAGGTGAGATAGAGGGGAGAGGTGGGAGGGGGTACAAGGCTACATTTTCTAAATGTTCTGCCAAATATACAATTTTAATCAAAATAAATCTTGATAATAACTTGAAATATGACATTATTATTCTCTTTTCGGCTTCATACTTGTATTTTTGGGTTTCTGCTGGAACATTCTTGCATGCTTATATGGTATCCATCATTTTTCTCCTACGATCTGTCTGAATATCTGAATTCCCTCTCCTTCTGAAACGCTTAATCTTAGTGCCTGTCTCTTAAAGCTCCATCCCGAAAAAGCCCACTCTGTACTATTGGCTTGCCAGAGTAATAAGACACACTTTTGCAAAGATGCTTTTCAAGCCTTGGTAGGAGATACTCAGATGGGCTGCCTACAAAATCTGACAGTTTGTGGGTTTAATAGGCAACCCACATGTACAGTATGTGTACACAAGCACTGAAAAGACAGTTTATACTATTTCTCCTTAAACAGTGAGGGAAAAATGTGATAATAATACATAGAGATGTCCCGATCCGATCACGTGATCGGGGATCGGAGCCGATCACGTGATTTTCAAAAGATCGGAATCGGGAGAAAAAAATCGGGGATCGGGATTTTTTTTTTTTTAATTGTTTTATGCAATGTTACAAAACAAAAATGACCATGTTCAAGTCTTAAAGTCATCCTGAGGCCTTAGTTTTGGTTTCAAATTACACAACATCATGTATGTGTTGCTTCTTTGGGGCTTGTTTTCATAGACCTGCTTATTTCTCTCAAATCTGGCAACAGAGTGGGCAGGGCGCAGTGTCTAATTGTAGCAGTAAGCTAACGAGTACTGATAAGCTTTATTTTGTTTTGATCCAATGCTGCACAACTGAACTGATCCAATGCTGCTGTGAAAAAANGTGTGCCTTGGCAGTCTCACCTTTTACATACAAATCATGTGATCTACAAATAGAATAGAATGTATTGTTGCATAATGGAATGTTGTTAAAAATACCTCCACCCACAGCAGCAACAATACTACCATTCAGTTTTCTACTTACAACATCAATGTCAATAATTAAATAACCCAATATAATAATATGCAACTGGATGAGGTCTGTGTGTGCAATGAATCCTTTTTAATATAATTGAATCAAGAACACAATTAAACGTGGTGTACTTTAAGCGAGAAATACCCATTAGAGTGGCCACGCTGTCACTAATCTGCGCTCGTGAAAAACAGTACTGGTACATACGCATACACTAATGGTGGTTGATTGTATATTTCCTGAAAAAAACTACAGGTGCCCAGTATGTTTTAGGAAATGATGATAAAGCCTTCTTCCATTAAAAAACAAACTATATACGCACTTTGAGCACTTCTCGTCATGCAGCAAGACTCCACCAATGGTGCGTCGTTGGGTCCTGATCTGCGCGCGAGGCAACATACAGAGCTGAATAATAATTCTAGTGAATATTCCTGAAAGATACGGGCACCAGAAGTTGTTAGTATGAAATGATTGTAACCTTCATGAAAAATAAACTATATAACACTGATTGATGTCATGTCTGCGCTACCATAGGGTTAGGCAGACTGTTTTGAAGATTTAGATCAGGATTAGAAGTACGCGAGCGATTATGAACTGAAAGTGGTAGGGTAGGCTAAGAATGGAGAAACCAGCTCGAGTGCGCTAGAATTTGAAAGTACGCAGCAGAAAAAAATCTGACCCTTCCTTACAGAGCCCCTCCTCCAATACACACGAACGCGCACATGATTAATGAGGGCACGAGATAAGTTTGTGCACAGATGGAAGGCTGACAGGCAGGTAGGCCATCGGCCGGGCCGGCTAAAATGATTAGTCTTGCTTTTAACAGTACTACGGCTTCCACAGGTGGCATTTTTGTATGCATTTATTGTCAAAGCATTTACTGTATGCATTGCTATCGGGATGTTAAGAGCATTCCATGGAATATAACAAAAAGTGTTTCTGAAGTGAATTACCTACCCCACCTTTAAAGGTCACATGTCATGCTTTTCCGGTTATTACCCGTCCCCTTGTGTGTTATGAAGGTTTTTCTACATGTAAACGGTGTGCAGAGTCAAAACCCTCAAAGTACACTGTAGCGAGTAAAACTCTAACACAGAAAATACCTCCCCAAAACGCCTCGTTGGTGAAACGTCATCATGACGTCATCATCCATTTGATTGAGCTGCAGCCGTTTAGTGGAGAAAGTGAATACTGCTGAATACACATACTTTACAGAGATGCTGTATGCGAAACCAATGTGAGTTTGGAAAATTGCACAGTATTTTTCTATTTCAGTATACCTCAACAATGGAATTATGATCAGTGGAAATGGCCATGACATGTGAAAAGTAGCAATACTGCAGTGAAAAAAAACTCAGTTACAAGTCCTGCATTCAAAATTGTAGGTAAGTAAAAGTACAAAAGTCTTAGCATCAAAATATACTTTAAGTACCAAAAGTAAAAGTACTCATTTTGCAGAATAGGCCATTGAAAGACCAAATACTTTTAGGGGTTTATTTTGATTATTTGTTGTACTACTGGGTAGCTTAATAAATAATAATCTGGTAGAAGGTGCAAAATAAATGTAGTGGAGTACAAAGGACAGCATGTGTCTGCTAGCTCCAGCTCCATATTGATGGGACACATATATTGGTGTCAATCTTCTCATCTAATGCTGGGCAAGAAATTGAATCGATTCATAATGTTCACAATGTATGAATTATATTATGTACAGTATGAGAGAACCCTCTGGACTTAAGACGAATGGAGGACGATTAATGATATTTGGCTTGAAGTTATGATACATTTATAAATACTATGAAAAAGTACATCAATATGCAACGATGACAACATGTTAGAAACTTCCATTATTAATAGATGGAATTTGTAAGCAAGAGAGGGTGATTATTCAAGATTGAACGTTTTTGCAGCATATCAGTTTCAAGAATTGAGCTATACAAATATTTGGCAGTCACACTACAAGTTAGAGGTTAAATTTTGAAGCATTTTGATTGTGCCGGCTCATTTCCAGCCTGAGTAGCTTTGTTGAACTATAGCCTATCGTAAGAAATGCTTAAGCAATGTTCTGATTGTGTTGATGAAATGCCAGTAAAGAGATATGCACTTTCACCTCACTGTCGACTGTCAACAGATACAATCTAAAAGAGGACAATTCATGGATGTGAGAGGAAGGAAGCATATGGCACTCTCACTGTCAAATCATTGAAGCATGAGAGGACTTTCTTAACCAATTTCGAGAAAATGAGACAAAAACATCTGACAACTGCATCTGCTGAATATGTGCCTTTATTGTTGTGTTATCTTGTGCCTCTTCTCCCAGCTACGTAAGCAGAAATAACCGTGTTTGTCAGGTCGATCCCTAAATCACAAACCAAGATGAATGTTTACTCCTTAAGGATTTTGTTGTTCAGAGCTTTTCATTATGAGCTTCAATGCGATACAAAAATAAAGAGTTTTACTCTAAACAGAGTTACTCGGATTACAAAAAGTAAAATGTTTGCTTTTTTTCAAAACAGAAAGAAAGACCATTGCTCAGTGAAAGGGACCACAGGTTGCACTAAAACTATAGAGCGGAAATAACTTTGTTTAGGAAATGTGTGACCCATGTAAAGAAGCAACTTCTGTGGGAGAACAGCACCGTTACACATCACGCTGTGAAAATACTTCCATGACTACTGTGATATGGCTAATTAAATCTGCTACAGCAATTGGTTTTCAACTTCCCCATGATCACAAAATGCATTAGACACACTTGTAGGAAAACAATGCAGTTATTAATGCATTCCGGCTCGGGTCTAATTTAAATCCATGGAAACAAGTTTATTCTTGTCAAGTCAGTACAATACATGTGTGGTTTTCCACTGTAGCTATGTTATCATTTTAAGCACAGTCTCACACACAGACACCAGCACACACACACTTGGCATTTGCTGGAAGATGCGGCTTATAAATAAATAGAAAACGTTTAGAATGCATTCAGTGCATTTGTTACACATAATGCAAGATATAAGATGCTGATATTCCTAAATGTGCAATGCTCTTTACCTTTTATAAATATAACAGATATAGTTTGGTCATGAGTTACCGTTAAAACTAACCGAAGCGAAAAATGGATGAAGAGGAGATAGCAGCAAAGATAGAGAAAAAGAAAACAGAGCAACATGGCTGAGGTTTATCTTCCCATCAGACTGCTGTAGCAAATCCTATCCGATTATTGCGGCGGTCAAACTCTGTGTAGTAGCGGGCAATGAAGTTGGCTCCCAAAATCCACATGGGACCTGTAGGGGGCGGCACATCCAAGGCCCTGAAGGTGACGGTGCAGACGTCCGCTTCGATCTGGGTTTGCTGCAGCCACAAGGAAAAGTCAGATTTATAACAAGACACTATAAGAGTAGCATATATACAGTGATGGAAGAAGCACTCAGATCCTTTACATTACTGCTATGGAAATAGTTTTGCACTCTCATTTGCACTATGTACATCATCTTTTTTTATATATATATCCTGCTTACTTGAAGTAAACGGTTATTTTGTNTTGAAGCTTCAACGCACGCCGCTGTGTGGACGGGCCATTAGACCAGCAGGGGTACCAAATCTATGCAGACTGCTGCAATAAGTACATTAATTAACTTGTGACAAGTTAATTAATGTACTTATTGCAGCAGTCTGCATAGATTTGGTACCCCTGCTGGTCTAATGGCCCGTCCACACAGCGGCGTGCGTTGAAGCTTCAACAAAAAGTTGAGCAATGTTCAACTTTTGAAGCTTCGACGGAAGCGTCAGCCAATCAAATCATATGCCAGTACAAGCTCTAGCCAATCAAACCGCATGCTTGTGTGTCCGGGGCGGGAGATTCATGTGATTGGTTGTTGGTCGAGTTTCAGACACGCCCGCCGGTAAGCTTCAACGCACGCCACCGTGTGGACGCTGAAGAGTGAAACAAGCTCATTCAGTTAAAATGTTAATTAATTAATTTAACTAATTTTCATTTACAATTACTGATGTGCCACAATAATGTCACCTAATGTTATTGAGTTAAAATATCAATATTGTGGCTTTCCAAGTTAACATTGATTGATATGACTGGGATTAAATCAGCATATACTTCTGCCAGGGGATGCCACCCCCTCAAAATCTCCTGCCACTCTCTTGCCACCCCATGAATATTTTTCTAGATCCGCCCCTGGCTATGGACAGACAATAAAAGCATAAAAATCTTTAAAACATAGCTCAAACTGACTCGAAAGCGAGGGAAAAGAGGTGGGTCTTCAGGCTGGACTTAAAAATTTGAAGGGTGGGCGACAATTTGACATGGGGGGGCAGGTCGTTCCAGAGCCTGGGGGCTACCGCTGAGAAGGCTCGGTCTCCC
>NW_011358549.1:183277-199556 GCF_000735185.1 Notothenia coriiceps | reverse complement strand
ATAACTGTTAATTTTACCCAACTGTGCTATATCAAAGCTACAGGCAAGCTTTGCATTGTGGGATTTGTCTAGTAAAATGCAAAAGGACTCACTGGCACACTAAAGAAGATTGAGTGCAACTTTGCATGTTTTTACTTTCAGAAATAAAATGACAGATTTCAAAGATATTTTACAGGACTGCTTAAAAACCTGAAACAAAAGAGGAAATGGCTTTAAGCATTTCCAAAATTGTCGATGATGCGCATGAAATTGGAAATAAAATTGTTTGGATATTCCACATCTCTTTACTCAGAGTAATGTGTGAAGTGCAGCTTTCAATCTTTCCGCTACACCTTATTTAGCATCTGGTCTTGTGCAGGTGTCTTCTAGTCTTTCATTAATAAGCCCTCTGATGTTCCCAAACTGACTCTTCATCCTGATCGGCCACTTCATGTAAAGTGTAATTTCTCTTCAACTTATATGCGAACAGCTCCCATTGTGATGGACAAATATAAATACTACATCTTACTCTCTTTAATTTGCGCAATGGAATTGCAAAAAATTTAAGTTCCTTGATATGTTTTCAGAAAAGGGGGAGAGGTCTTTGAACTGACACAAATACAGGGAGGCGTGGCCGGCCAGGGGGTGGGGTAGTGGGGTTTCGTTGTTCCGGATCAGGGGAGATGCACAGCGTTTCCAAACCCTACTGCAGGCAGGGCCATGCGGTTGTTGTCCCCTGGAGAACACTCCACCCCCCAACAACTGCTTTCTTTGGGCGATTGCTCCACAGTATTGAGTATGTAAGTTGCTTTGGATTAAGAGCAGTCTGACCAATTGACAGTTTAGTGTAATGTCTTCTGATTCAGCAAATACACTTTTTTCTGAACTTCTGACGGCTCAGTTCATCCAAAAATGATGATGGTTTTTGAAAGTCACATTGACCTTTCGATGATAATCTGTGAATTAAAGGAAACCAGATTATTCTTTTGGGGGCATTGTGCCCTTTCGCCTGTGATGTGTTGGTCTATATAGGTTTGTGGTGGAGGGGTAAAAATGGTCTGCCACGAGGTAAATCACTGTGTTGCTTCGTAGATTACATAATAAGAATAAATACAAGGGCACAAAAGGCTTTGGACAGACCAATAAAAGCGGCATACAAAATAGGTAGAGCGTACTGTAGGTCAGACTGACTCGAAAGCGAGGGAAAAGAGGTGGTTCTTTAGGCAGGACTTAAAAGTTTGAAGAGTGGGCGACAATTTGACATGGGGGGGCAGGTCGTTCCAGAGCCTGGGGGCTACCGCTGAGAAGGCTCGGTCTCCTGGTCTTTTTCTTGGTTTTAGGGACTACTAGCAGCAGCTGATCAGCTGACCTCAAAGCCCTTGAGGGGGTGTACACCTTTAGGAGGTTGGAGATGTACAGAGGGGCCAGCCCATTAAGCGATTTAAAAACAAAAAATAAAATCTTAAAATGAACTCTAAAATGGACAGAAAGCCAGTGGAGGGAAGCCAGAATAGGTGTGAATATGTGTTCATGCTTGCGTGTTCCTGTAAACAGCCAAGCCGCAGCATTTTGTAACAGCTGCAGGTGTGCCATCAAGGACTTGTTTAGGCCGGCATAAAGTGCTTTACAGTAATCTAGACGAGTAGAAACAAAGGCATGAATAACACGCTCAAAGTCTAAAAAGGGTAAAACCGGTTTAATTTTGGACAGGAGCCTCAAGTGATAAAGTAACAAGTAACTACATCTGTCAGATAAATGCAGTGAAACCAGAAGATCAAAACGGTTATTCTGAGAGTGCATATGTGAACCAGTGTTTTAAATGCAAATTGCCTTCAAGAGATAGAGTTTCTAGAACGAAGAACAGATGTGATCACACTTCAAGCTCCCAAAAACTTTATTTGTCCAATTTGTTGTTTTAACAATTCCCTCAGTGGGCTCATGCTGCAACAGAAATACATTATCCATCAACCTACAATCCTGAAACCAATTGCCCATGAAACAACTTCAGCCCAGGATCCTGTATTTTGTCGAACAGAGGAGAGGTGGGAGGTCTTTAAAACGGCTGTATGTCAGCTGCGACAGTTAGTCTCGGTTTGAACTCACCCTAGGAGGAGCACATCAGGCAATGCCTTTAAGAACATCGACACATGACGAAGTGTCAAGTTTATTTTACAGAAAATTATTTTCTCCGGAGTGGAACTGAATATATGAAAAGGATCTCTTTGCTTCAATGTGTGTGACAGAGGAGTCTGGTGTTTTCCATTGTCAAACACGTACCAGATGACCATCCTCGTGTCAACCCTGATTCAGAGCAAAGTTAAGGTAGGTGAGAACCTTTCTATAATCACTGCTGCTTATTATTCACGCAAAGTCAATGCAGGGAGAGAATAGCGCAGGCTTGTGCATGTCTGTGAATTAAGTTTTTGCTTTATTTACTGATCTAAATACAATGATCATGAACAGCATAGAGAATGCAAATCATGTGACAGGTGACATTTCCATCATGTGGTCCTGCATTTCCTTCACACCAATCACATTAATAGTTTTATTAGATTACATTGATTTAATTATCATTAACCATCAATAGGGTTTCCAATAACAGACAAAGACTGGCATGATAGTCCTTCAGTTTAAAACATAGCATCTTATTTTCCTGCGAGAATCACTATTTTGTGTTCTTTCAGATGCCACTTTACCAGATTATTTTTCATTGGCTGTAATAGTATAAAACCATAACGGCACACATTGTCTTTTGCTTTCCTTTGAGTCCTGGCAATGGATTGAATTGCATGCACGCTCAGTTCATTTTGTATTCGGAGCAAACTATAACATAAAATCACAAAACATCATCCTTGCAGAAACTATTAAATGTTTATGTTGATTCATTTACAAATCTAAACAAAAGTGTACGGTTCAGCATTGTATAAGTAACCAAAAAAAAAAAGAATGAAAGGAAAACTTATCGTCTCTTGTAGCCTTTAAATAATTGTCTTTTGTTTCCTAATACATCGCAGAAGTTGATCAAACAACAAATAAAAGTTGTTTAATTTAGTGCTCCCCTGGCATCTGTCCTGACTGTTTGTTGCAGAAGCTACACTAAATCGATTCAGAGAGATCATTATCAAGGAATATCTTTCGTTGCAGACATTTTGCCAACGGTGTGAGAAACATTTTCTTGTCACCATGCTTTAATCCTCAGTAAAATAATTAAGTCCATCTGGAGCCCATTTTACTGGTCAAGCTGCCAAAAAGTGCTTGGTAGCAGGCATCCTCAGCTCCAGGAGGAGTGTTGCTCTCCTGCTAAGCATCCAAGGGTAGAGGGCACTGTTTGACCATAACTGAAACTTATCTAACACAGACTAGGTTCCTTTCAGGTCACTCACAGTTAAACATCACCGTTAGCGTTGCAATGAAGAGGCGCTGCTCATATTGCCGAAACCTAACCCAAGTTCAGGCGTGGAAAGAAAGTGTTATTGTTACTGTAACTGAGCAGCTTTTCTTTTGCACTTTCCACACATTGTTAAGTACATTTTGGATTGAACGGTAGGCATTGCTTGGATGCTCACAGTTTAAGTGTTTTGGCACCACTCGGGGTAAATTCCATTTAGGTTTGCTTGTAAAATCATTTATAAGACAGCCGTTTGAGAAAATAAATCATCACGGTTTGGGAGGGAAAACAGAATCAGAGAGAGACTACCATGTGGAGTGCACTCATGTTGAAATGGTTAAGGTCAGGATGTCTCATTGGCTCTAATTGCCATGTTTGAACTGTTGGTTGAGAACATTCCTCCTTTTTCAATTTCAGCATGCATAATCTACTTACATAATCGAGTCATTTTCTTTTTCATTTGAATGTGTTTACTTTCCAGCTGAGTGAATTTGAAAGTGTGTGTGTCAGCCAACCCCTCAAAGGGAAGATAGTATGTGATTGACATTAAGATAATTCATTAGTTGTGTTGGTTGCAGGTAAAGTGTCTGTGTGTACTGATCTTCCTGAGCTTCCCTCTGACTATGGCTGAAGTCCCTGGTCCATGCAGACACTCGATTACGAGGGAACACCTGCTGACAGTCAGGCATCTGGTAGGTGTTGAAAAACGATTAGAAACACATTGGTTGAACCAGCATCAGAAACAATGTGGCTCTACTTGAACTGGGCTGAGATCTACCTGTTTTTATTCATGCAGATGGATAACCAGTTAAGAAGTGGATGCACGATATCCTACACATTCATAGAACAGAGAAGTTTGGTAAGGTAACATTTGTTTTATGGGACTGTTTTCCTTCCAATTCCTGTGATTCACCTTTCAACTATCTAACTTTTCCATTAAAATTCATGTTCAAGTTTATTACCTTGTTTTTCTGATTTCCCACAGAGTAAATGTTGCTTTGTAAAAGCTGCTTTACCCTGGATCTTTGAGCTCCTCACCACCCACTTCAAATACAGTCGGGGTTCAGTCAACGATGGCTATGTTCAGTCCCTGAGAGCGCTCATCCTCAACATCTACTCTCAGAAATGTGTGCCTCAGATTAATGAGGAGATTGAGGTGAGTGTGTGTTCCTGTGTGCACCCTGTTTAGGACTGAATGATTCAATGTTCTATAATACAAAACATGTAGAAGATATATGTGATGTGAGAAACTGCCCAGCGCCAGGAGATAAATCTGCAATACTTGTGAAAACATTTAAAGTATTTTTCTCGGTATGTGCCGCAGGATAAGCCAGAGAGTTTTGAGATGCTCTACAGAGGGTCTACTTCAGAGGCTCTGCAGAAGGCTGCAGAGGTGCTGTCTGTTTACTGGGAACTGGTGACAACGAGCGATGCACCAGTAGACTGGAGATGCCAGCATGAATACACAGAAATGTTTGACTCTACCACAACGCTATACACAGAGTCACCTACAGAATATTTTACAGGTAGGAATCTCTTCTGCTAATATGCTGTGATGAGGAGGTGTGGAGCCGGTGAGATCATAAAATACATGTCTTTTTCTACAGAAAATTATGGTAGGATCTCGGTGAAGGGCTCACCGAGAAGAGTAGACAAAGACCTGTACAAGCTTGGCTTCATCATCGTCTCTATCTGCGGAGGACTGCTGTTCATACTCACTCTCTATTGTCTCATCACCAAAAAGGTACCAGCGCTTCTGTTTTGATTGATTTCTAAATTGTGCATTTCCTGATTTAATATACCATGCATTCTGATCATATTGCTTTAAAGAGGCCTTGGCAGTCTGCCTGTGCTCTCTTGGCACTCCCTCTTGCAGAAGTACCAATTCTCCCTCACAGAAAATACTGAGCATAACAACAAAAGGTGGAGACTGGACCAACTGGTGATAGCAGAAGTCTTATTTGCACAAAAGTGTGCAAAAACAATTGAATGCATTCATTTATTGTTCTCTTATTTTGGACAATATGGCACCATTAGTTTTTATTTCCTATTGTTTTATTTCATCAGTGTTTTTAACGGGCTGAGGCTCAGATTCTACGTGTACGTCTTCATTAAGCAGGTACATACTTTAGTATTAAAAAAATTCTAAATCCTTTGACAAAATGAATACTAAAACACCCACAATGGTTGTATGTATACCCTACCAAAATCAGGAACACACAACAAAAGCTCAGCAACCATTAAATGAAACGGACAAGCTGCAGGTAAATCCTGGTGGAAAAGCGATCCCTGGAAAGCAATAATATGTTTATAAGCCTGTTTGTGGGTTAAACATAAGAAAAAAGCAGAAACATCTCTTTGTCAACGTGGCATTCTTTATAGAAGTGTCTATAAAGTCTGGGGTATTCTTCGTCAACGCTAAACAAGGTCCTAACCAACCAAAACATCGTGAAATCTTTGGGAAATCTGGGAATAATCTTGTCTTTACCATCTGAGCCGTCCCCTCGCTGGTAAAAAGCTAAGTATAACAAAGTGGAGGCTTGACTCACTCTAGATATCAGAATCACTCTTTCGTGCTCTTTCTCCTATATGCAACTATTTGTCGTCGTCAGTTGAATATTTCACCAATTTCAATTCAGTAAAAGCCCTTAAACAGTACCAGCTAGATTGAAGTGCTTGTGAAAAGTACAGTGTTTTTATCGACATTCCGGGATTGGTTTTCTTTTGAAATTGGCAAGAAGTATTTGGTAATGGTAAACAGAATTGCTCTATGTTTGTGTTCTTTTTACTTTGGAAAGTTAGATGAGCTACATTTGACTTCACATCCTTCATTTCCATTTTATTGATCTTTGTGGTCGAGAATTTGGACTCTACATCTCATCCAGGTATATATTTAGTAAACATTTGGCAACCAAGTGAAGTGCTTTGGGACTAACTCTGATTCTTAGTCCATAGAACTGATATTGCAGGAATATTGCTGATACCTAAAATGCATGTGATGAATATGTTGGTATGTGGGACATAACTTTAGTACCTGCTATTCAAACTACAGTGTCCCTTTTAAACATGTTGTATACCTGTGGTGTTTATTTTTATTATTTTATTATCTTTGCTTTGTAATGCCTGTTGTAAAATGCCATTATATAATGTGTTTTTACTGTATTTATTCCTAAAAAGTATTTTAATTTGTTTTGTAAAGCACTTTTAATTGTCACATACAGAAAAGTGCTACATAAATAAACATGCCTTGCCTTGCACAATTTAGTTTAGTCCAAAGTTTAATTACATTACNAAGAGTCGACGCTTTCCTTCCAGACATATCACACCATCACACACTACCATACTTGTCACCTTTTCATCACTAAAAGTGAATAATATCATGCGTGCCGCAGGAAATAGAGCAAAAGCTATCCAGTAAACGACATTAAGGGAGGCTGAATTTTCAGTGATCCCGGCTTGACGAAACAAGAGATGCGGCAGCAGCGAGCCAGCCTACTGCTGTGTGCCGATATGTTGCTGGGGGGGAGTGCTGGCAAGAACATTTACGCTATGGTAGATTTGAAGGGTTTTGACGCGGAGTCCATTACACTGGGCCCATTGAACAACCAGCTTAAGGTTGAATGCATAGAGCCATGTGAAGGTGGTTGGCACCAGGCTTATGATGCGCCCCCCCAGCGTCATGGAGTGCGGCGTTGGAGGCGGCCAAGAAAAAGGTTCCGAGAGAACCATCCCCATGGCCATTTATGGCAGCGGCCTATGACATCAATTAAATTTAGTGCCTCTGTTTCGCACATGTCTGGCCATACCAGAGCCCCGGAAGTTATTTGACCTCCTGCAGAATGTCTAAAGTACACTTTCTTTCTGGAATCCCCTTGTGAACCATGACAACGTTTAAAGAGACTCAGAAAAAAGCTGGCTTACAAGCTTCTAGCCTACACGCTGTCCCAAGACGGCCGATGGCTGCCCAAGATGAGGTCATCCAACGCTATGATAGAGAATTCCCAAGCAGTTCTCACCCAGTGCCTGTCCAATATCAGCAACCCCTACACACGGCTTGTGGTCTGCAGCGCAACCTTGCAAGGTTCCCCCACAGTTATCACCTGAGCGCCTGATTCAAGACTTTTGTCGTGAACAGAAAGCACACAAATACCACAAAGTGAAACTGTGGCCTGGCAAAAAAAGCTGAGAGTTCAAAATGCGCCTGTGTGCCGCCAACCTACAAGAAAAGCGCACTGATGACCAAAGCAGCGAGGTTTATGACCGCGCAAGGTTTGTGCGCCACCATACGGAGTCATCGGTGCTGTACCAAGACAAGGCATAAGGCCAGAGCGCACGGCATGGAGGAGATCCGTAGCTCGAGTCTAATTGGGGCCGCACGAGCGTGACTAGGAACTGGCGGAGAAGTTGAGCACCGCAATTTTTTGTTTTAGTCTACCCTGGCCTTCCGACCAGGATGGCTTGCTGAGATGGAGCACGCGGTTTTCATCTCTCCACGCAGCCACCAGTTTAAAAGAGTGCAGCGTAATATCCAAGGATCTAGCAACTTTTCTGTGCAGGAGGACCTCAGAGGTCGGCGCAGCAGTCCATTATACCAATCGCGTGGATCTAAAGCCAAGAGGAAGGCTGCGTGGCAAAAATATCCTGGCCAGAAAGCCAGGAAAGCCTTCCAAATCTACTGACCGACATGCAATTCTTTTCAGTTTGCGATCATGTCATAGTTCCCAACATTGAACACAGTGTCATTCCAGATAACCTCTGACCATTCCAGTGTCCAGCGCACTTGTGAACGTACCATCAGCGGCTGAGACGCCCCCACACCGTGGTTACATCAACGCATGGGCAACGAACACGACCTCCACCATCTTGGCATCCATCAGCTGTGGAGAGAGGACCACTACCAAGTTTAAGCCACGTCAATTGATTGATAGCTTGGCAAAACTGAAACGCGAGAACGTTACAGGTTACTGCCTTAAAACAAAATTAACAGTAGACGCCCTCTCCATCCTCTCTACCATGTACAGCACCTCATAAACAAGGATGAGGTCACCATCACAGCCATCATCAGGATGGGGGGGGTCTCTTCAGTTTCAGTTTCAGAGTCCCATGTTGCCTGACAGATATTTCATGAACGATTACATTGGTGGCCTCTTTGGCCTCCATCAGTTAGTGATTTAGATGATACTTGTATACAGTAACCCGTTCACAAGTAGCGCCCAAAAATTCAGGTGTGGTCAGGAGGCTCAATAATTTTACATGATGCAGAAAAAACGAACTGATTGTACATTTATTTATGACCACTTTATATCGAGAGAGTAAGATAAGCTCAAAAAAATTGGTTGCTCGCGTGCTTGGCCATAATATCTGTGCCGGCATGCTTTTTTTCAAAGAAATAACTGCAAAACATTTTTTTTTTCTGTGCCCCTGTTGTGCCCCTGTATAGTATTGGGTCAGCTGACGCCCCTGTTCCTGCCTGGAAAGTCTCACAGGACAGCCAGAACATGCAGCCTCCCTTCATATGTCTCTCTTGTGTCTTTCAGAGTTCTCCCTGAGCAGTTTCTGCAATACCATCGACATGACAAACTTCTCCAGTTTGAGAATGCTGCGATTGGATGCCAATGAGATCAGTGCCAAAGACATTCCTGCCGAGGCGCCCTACTGTTTGCGGCACGTTGGCTTTATTGAGGTTTAGCTCTTCCTGCGCTCTCTCTCTGATATCTCTTAACTCATCCGATGTCTTACTTCATCTGTTATCTCCCTCCAATCTCTCTTCACCTGTCACTTTATTCAGCGTCAAAACGTATTTAAGACAATGCAGTGTTATAAAAGCCGTTTTCACAATCATAAACCCTTAACACAATTCCAGTATTAGTCAACGGGAAATACCAGAGCTGTATAATCACCTCTCCAGATGACAGGCATATGTATCACAAATACAACATATCCAAAGGCCAGATGACTGGTGACTCTCCTCACACTGTTATATTATCAGATCCGGTATTCTGGCAAAAATAATAAGATCATCATAATAACCATGGAGGTTCTGCTTGTTGTCTGGAAACATATCACCTGTATAAAGCATCCTGTCATCAGCTAGTGATTCAGTTTGGACCTTTGCCTCCACCATGTGGCACAAGGTGATAAAGCTGTAGATTAGGCAGCCAAGATTGTCATAATTAATAACTTTATTTGGCAAGGTCACATTTACTAATTAAAATGACAATGCCTTTTATAGTAAACAGTTTGAGTCTGTTTTCCACTGTTCGTCTGTTTCGATATTTTCATAATCAGCATTACAAGTTGTGTAACGTGTTTATGTCTACAGGTTAAACATGTGTATTACTCCTACAATGAGCCTCTGAATTATTCAAAGACAATTATGTATATTTCTATAATAGCTGCATCCTATGCTGTTGGGTTATTTAAGCTGTTTTGGTTACCTAAACACTGGCTTTTAAAAATATTTATTGGGTGGTAATTTCTGAGCCAATGTGTACTTTAGCTAATGTCGGGATTTACAACATGAGAATTTGATGCAATTCAGTTTATATCCACTTAGCAAGAAAGTTATGAATCATATCCTTTGTGTGTCATTTAACTGTATGTTGTTACCGACCACTTTATACTTATTATTAAATCTTAGGAAAAAAAAAATGTCTTCAGATTTTATTTGCCCTTTACTGTGATTTATTTGTAGCTGTAAAAAGTTATGTTTCCGCTAATTTAAAACGTAAAAGAAGCAAAGAGATTGGGGGAGAGAAAAAGGGCGGCAGCTCTTTTGACAACTTTAACTGGTCCAAGGCAGTTCCCACATATGTTTTGTTGAAGACAACTTTCCTTTTCATTTTTGCACAGCTGCCTTTAATACTCTTCAGAAAGGCACTAAATTGAATTATAAAAATATTTTCCTTGTTTTGTCATGGGGCAAAGTCTCGTGACGAAGAATGGATTACTGCTGGATTGAGTTGTACACACTGATAAGCGGTAGCCTGTGAAATGAAGTGTGTTAGGGAAGATGATATATTGCTGGCTGTAGACGGTTTTGCAGCGGCTGTGGGGTAGAACTGTGTTGTTTTTTCCTTCCTACACAGATTCTTCCAAAACAAAAAATACAGACCAGTACACATGCACATAATCACATGGTAATCTTTTACTGGTGTGGTCCTCTCCGAGACGAATACATTTCATTGCGAACTCAGACGTTATGCAAGTTATGATTATAAAACAGGGCAGGACCATCTTTGAGTAAACATGAGTGAAAGTCATGACTACAGGAGGGAATGTACATGCACTGCCCTCCCTCCCTCCCTCCCTCTCTCTCTCTCTCCATGTGTTTCTTTCTGTCTCAAATGTCTTTATTGACCATATTGCAACACAGTTGAACATTGTAAAAAATGTTATAGCAGTGTTTTTCTTTCGGTCCATCCCACAATCTTTCTCAGTATTAACCTATTATGTGCCACTACCATGCAGTATTGATAAAATGTCATGCATGCATATGAGTAATGGATAGTAGCACATTATTCCCGCCAACTCCTGATGTCACGCCCTGTGCAGTGAAGACATGTCCTGTGTAGCTGCAGCAGCGACTGGTGTGTATCTCAACCTCTCTGCCAGTAACAACAGCTCTATGTGTTTGATCATTAACAGAATATTCTCCATAGGACTCTTTGAAACCACACTGTTTTGTTATTTTTGGCCACAAGTTTTATAAGTTGGAAGGACTGTGTGTTGATCAACAATATAGGCTGATAATGAGGTGAACTAGACAAAGCACTGGCAAGACCCTTTGACATTGATGAAAAACATGTTTGACTCCCCATAAAGCGAGTCAAACTCAATATAGGCCAATATCACACTTAACAATTGATTTCCTGGTGCTCCTATGAATGCACTTTTAACTACAACATGTGAGAGCATTATATGTTGTATTTTGTATTGATGGAACCTTTATTATCAATATTGTAATTGTATTGTCAAACTCATAAATAATTTGTGGAAATATTTGGAAAACAACAATACAAACAGTTGGTTAAGTTGTAGCAAATGGAGACACAATATTCAACATATATAACTAGTGTAAAAATAAAACTTTTTTAGTGAAAAGATATCTGCAAATACTTAATGCATAAACACAATATACATAACATATTATTCCAAATAAGGCCCATCTTTGCTCTAAGTCAAAGCCAAGCTTCTGATTAAATAACTGAGCATGATACATTACACACAAAATACTGATATTAAAAAGTGTTCAGACGGACGAAATGTGCAGCTTCACGAGTGCTCCTTCTGCAGCTGCAGCGATGTGTTCTTTGCTGCCTGTGGAAAGAGTAAAATAAGAATGAAAAAGAGGGATGTGCACTGCAGTAATATTTAAAACTATGGCTGACACAGGTGTTTGTGTAAGACGTTAATCATGATCCAGCTCCCGCCGTTTAACTCTCAGAAACCCTTTGAGGTAGGTGATACTCACATTATTGTTGCTCCATCTCTATCTCCTGATGGTCTCTGCTTCAATCCAGATGACAAAGGAATGCATAAGGATTAGTGCAAAAAAAAGACAGATGAGTTTGAATTCCCATGTTAATTGTGTTCTTACCTTGAATGTGTATACGATCTTGATCTGTGAGGGTTTTGAGTTCTCTGTTTCGGAAAGAAAATACTTTATTAAATAATTCCAATTCCAAGGACAAATGATGAGTTACTTTAGAGCCATTCACAGAGTAACATTTGTTTTATATTGAAATAGGTTAACCATTTGCAAACAATACTCCTTAGTTCAGTGTGATGCAAATGATTGATAGAGTAATGGGTCAAAAATGATTAAGAGAATATAAAACAATATTATACATAAAATGACAGGGCAGTGAAAGGTTGTTCTGTGTGATGTAAAACCATTTCCATGGGTTATTCTATATTATTTTACCACCGTGAAAACGTGTTATTATTGAAATCCACTGCTGTAATTCCAAGCTGTTACACAGGCTCACATCTCCTTATCGCATCCTTGCTAACCTTTAGACCTCAGAAATCGGGAGCATTTCAAAATGCAAAATTGGTGCACTGCTAGTGGATCGCCGGAGCTGTTAGATTAACATTAACATGCTTATTGTAGTTGTAAGTGCACTGCCTTGCGGCCTGCAGCACCATCCTCTTGATGGAGCATATGTGTGGGGTTTTCTATGNAACTAAATTGTGCAAGGCAAGGCATGTTTATTTATGTAGCACTTTTCTGTATGTGACAATTAAAAGTGCTTTACAAAACAAATTAAAATACTTTTTAGGAATAATCCTAAAAAGTATTTTAATTTGTTTTGTAAAGCACTTTTAATTGTCACATACAGAAAAGTGCTACATAAATAAACATGCCTTGCCTTGCACAATTTAGTTTAGTCCAAAGTTTAATTACATTACACCAGAACTGAGGGAAGCATACATCCGGGACTCTCAGAATTAAATCACATTAGAGCTTCACAGTGGTGAGTTAATGGAAAACAAATGGCTCTATTTTTAGTCAGAAGCTTGTTTCTCAAACATGGGTTTTGATTATAGCTGAAATCCTACACATCTAGATATTTAGGAAGTACTGAAACACTTAGCAGTATTCAATAGACATAAAACTTAATGTGCACCACGTAACCTGCATTATGGGGCATTGGTGAAATGCTTTGTTTTGGACACCAAAGACCACAGAAAATGCTGCAGTTGATTCATTCAAATAAGGAAGGGGGAAGAGACATTCCCATCGTGAACTGATCCTGTTTTGTCCAGAGTGCAATCCAATTAATCCTTGAATTGCCAGGCTTGAAAGAGCAGGAAGGGTTGACTGTCATTTGAAGAATGTATTGCCAATATCCTTATTTAAGTGACTTCAATTAAGTGGCATATTACAGGTGGCAGAGAATGAGGGATGCCGCAGTGTATAAACATTCACAGAGAGTGATTGCAATAAAGTGCTGATATATTATTATTATTATTTACTGCTAGTAAATACTGCTATTATTTTTTGTCTTATTTCTTGTCTGAGCTGCTTTTTGTTTTCACGGAGTTGGTACATGCCAACTTCCTAAACTTCAAGCACTGCCCCCACTCTGACTTTAATTAACATCATCTGTGTGCTCAATGAGAATATGTGACAACAGATGGATGCAATGGCTTACACATTTTGTATGAGGAAGTTGGAAATTACAAATCACTTTGGCACAGATACATTTATGTCAAGATTGTTAGTGAAACTTGCAGTTTCTTGCATGTTCCAGTTGCTGTATTTGTTTTCCAAAGGTCAAATTAGGTCAGATGCCCGTAAACTTTTTTTAATGGTGTCTTACATGCAGCTATAGTGTTAAGATTATCAGAATTAACTGTGTAATTATTTTTGTTTGTCGATGGCCATCTGTGTTTTCCAATAATATGTGCAAGTAGTCCATTAAGTGGAACTAATGAGTGCTAAAGCAGATGTTAAGATGAGGCTGTATTGTAAATGTGGAACCAACATGAGCTTTGTGAGAAAGTGTATCAGTGAAACTTGGCTGTGAATTGTAAACCTTCTCTGATACATGCTAGCCCTGTCCACCTCCACACCTTCAGGCAATGTGGCAAATTGAAGCATTACTGGAAGCAAGCCTATAGCTGCATGAAGATCCACACAGGAGCCAAACATACGGCATGTTTTAACACTTGGAGAGAAACAAAGCGTATCTTTTAAAACACAATTTTCATCACTACTGCACAGTTTCGTCAAGGATCGTCATGACAGTGACACATGACCAGTGTTGGGCAAGTTACTTTTAAAAAGTAACTAGTAATAGTTATAGTTACTGCTCTCAAAAAAGTAACTAGTTACTTTATTAGTTACTAAATTATAAAAGTAACTAGTAACAAGTTACTTTACTTTAAAAATAATAACAATAAAAATACAACTTTTTGTGTTGTTCTGTGGCACAGTAAGAAAAAAGACAACTTCCCATCATTGTAGCAATTATCATTACGAAATGTAGTGGAAAAATACAACACAAAAGATATGTTTAGACATTGGTTGAGACGGTGGGGTCTTTGGCGACTAGTTTTATAGACCCATGTACATTAGTTAGGTGCTTCAGGATATTGGCATTGCTGTTATTCGATGTGGACAATGCTTTCTGTCCTGCACACAGTTTACATTTTTTGCCGTAAGCTTTTTTGCGTCCTTAACCCCACAAATTGAAAATAGTGGTTATATTTCCAAGTTGCAAATGCGCTGCTGCTCTCGCTGATACTTGCATCTGCCATTGTGTGTGTGTGTGCTGGTGGTGGGCGTTGCCGTGTGTGTGTGTGTGTGTTAGCATTAGCAAGTGTTCGTGTGTGTATTTTCCCCATAAGGCAAGACCCGCCCAACTCTGTCTCTGATTGGCTTACCCTGAAATGTTACCCCGCGTTAACCAATCATCACTCCTCTCTGGTTACTTTCACTTTTCCATGTTACTGTGAGAGGACATCGCTGTATTCGCCTGTAAGTTACATCCGCAGGGAGATTCGGTTCAGTTCCATCACATAATGTAACGCAGTAACGCACCCATTTAAATCACAGTAACTATAACGGCGTTACTTAATGGGAATAGGTAACTAGTAACGCTATTAGTTACTGCAAAAAGTAGTTGCGCGTTAGTCCCAACACTGGTGTTAACCAATGGAGGTCAATACCTAATGATAACCATTCAAGGTAAATTCCTAACCCAAACAAATGTACATCAGTGGCTCATCCTCACCATCAGAAGTGAATTCCTAAGCTTAACTAATTGAGGTCAATGCCTAACCTTACCTAATACCTACTCAAGGTCAATCCCTAACCTTAACCATTGGAGGTTACTTTAAGATTGGAAGTCAATGCCTAGCCTAAACCATTGGAAGTCAACGCCTAATTGTAACCATTGAAGGTCAATGGAGAATCTTAACCATTGGAGGCCTACCTAACCTTTACCATTTGAAGCCAGTGTCCACGCTTAACCGTTGGAAGGTCATTCATAATCTCAACAATTTGAGGTCAATAGCTAACCTAAACCATTGGACATAAGTGCCACATCTAATCTGGAATGGCAATTTTAATTGTTCCAATGTCCTATATCCTTTGCCATTACTTCACAGGTAGAATCGGTATGCTCGTCCTCCTGTGTCCTCGTCCTTTCCTGTCACCTGTGACCCCTTTTTTACACCCGGTGCAGCTAAACCCCACCACCAAGTGTTCAAAAATAATATTGCACTATACATATATAGATAAGGAAAACTGAGATACCAACAACACCCATAAAATGGCTCCTACATAATCTATGCATAAACTCTTTCGAGATATGCTGCGAATGAATGAAGGAATAACCTGACCCAAACCATTGGAGGGCAATTCCAAACATTTACCATTCGAAGTCCATGCCTCACCTTAACCATCTTGCGAGGGTTTTGCAAATAAAAGTTTTTTCTCCATATTGGCACAACCAACCCAGGATCCTTCATGATCCATTATGCANCATAAGTTCACATGGAAATGTAATAACAGAATAACAGATAATAATGTGGGTTTATGCCAGGGGCGTCAGCTGACCCAATACTATACAGGGGCACAACAGGGGCACAGAAAAAAAAAATGTTTTGCAGTTATTTCTTTGAAAAAAGCATGGGCACAGATAATTAATGCAAGCACGCGAGCAAACATTTTTTTGCACTTATTTATTATAAAAAAGTGTCATAAATAAATAGTACAATCAGATTGTTATTTTCTGCATCACTAAATATCTAGCCTACCTGAACCAAACTGAATTGAATTGGCCTACTTGTGAACTTAACTGGATACAGTATCTCTAAATCACTAACTGATGAAGGCAAAAGAGGCACAATGAATCTTCATGAAATATCTGTCAGCAAACATGGACTTGAAAACTGAAA
>NW_011358549.1:162123-183237 GCF_000735185.1 Notothenia coriiceps | reverse complement strand
TACTCTCTCCATTCGATCCATTGTTCCGTTGGGTTTGGTGAAAATCCATTGTTGGGTGTTCAACTCAAGTGGTGACCAGTGATCGGATTGTCAATGTATAGACAGGTCTGTTTCTCCTCGTCGTCTCACAGCCTCCTCCACTTCCTCTCTCCCTACAACTACTCGTGCTCGTCTCCACTATACCGATAATTAAAATTATAATTAATCCTTATTGACGTTTGTCCAATATGTGTTCATTGGAATGTAGACGTATACAATTTTTACATCTATTACTTTACGTCTGTAATCTGACATTATACAAGTACAACAAAGTTCTGAGTCACGTCGTCTCACGTCTCCTCCTCTCCTCCTCTAACTTCCCTGTGTCCTTCCCCCTACTGTGACTCTCTACTGTGACTGTCCACTCTCACTCTGAGTCGACTGTTACATCAATCGATGACATTTACAGGGATGAATATCTACACTACTTACAATAAACTTGAAAATTACCAATAGACTCCATTGATAACTCGTATTACTAAAAAAACATGCAACGTGGTCTGGTCCTCTCAGTCTCCCGTCTTCTCTAACTCACCAACTCCGTCCCCTTTTCCGTCTCTCTCTTCCTTCCTGTTGTTCTCTGTCTGTCCGGCCTCTCTAGTGTGGGGTCTCTACTCTGACTCTTTTGTCAACGGTGTCACCGTCTCTTGTAATCTGACCCCCGTCTCTTTTTTTCGTCACAGGTGTTAGAACTCCCTGTATGTTCACTAGAACCCCCTTTCCTCAGACCGGGTTTGGGTTCAATTCAACAGTTTTATAGGGTCGTGTTGAAACCACGTTTCTTAGCTAGTAAAATTGCGGTTGACCAAACTTTCGAAATGTACCGACCTTATAAGGTTCCGATTTCTACGTCGCAAAACAAAAGGGACATCTTATAAACCCTTTGTAAACTTCTTACTGTGGAAACATTTGTGACCGAAAGTTTTAACCTTTTTTCGAGACCTACAGATATCTCTCGTACTCTTTTAGTGGTCGTGTATTCCGTTCGTACGTCAGAACCACATCAATATTTCGGTCACTCGAGTACCGTCACAACAGCTGGTAAAACCTAAGACGGTCACTCGTACTTTATTTTTCTCTCTGCCCTCATGGAGTCGGCCCAACACCGACAATGGTTCAAAAACCCTTTGTTTTATAGGGTAAGGCACCGGTACTACTCCCGTACAGGTCGCTGTTGGCCCCTTGAAGACTTACGTACTTGGAGAACTTTCTCAAGCTGGGAAAGGAAGTCTGTATAAGTCGTGGGTAGTGTGTGATGTATGAACAGTGGAAGTAGTGTTTTACTTCATTAAGTCACGACACGGGTCCTCTATTGTTTTCGATAGTCATTTCTGTAATTCCTCCGGACCTTACAAAAGTCACTACCGACTGCTTCGTTCTCTACCGTTCGTCGTGACTGTCGATCGACACACACAGGCTATACACGACCCCCCTCACACGTTCTTGTAATGGAATCGATACCATTCTAAACTTCCCAAAACCTGGCGCCTCAGGTAATGTTGACGGTAACTTGTTGTCGATTCCAACTTACCGTATCTGGTACACGTTCCACCAACGTGTCCGAATACTACCGCGGAGTCAGTACTCACCCGACAACCTCCCCAGGTTCGTTTCAAGGCTCTCTTGGTAGGGTACCGGTAAAACACGGACGATACGTGTAGTTTAACTTAATTCACGAGACAAGGTGTACAGAACCGGTATGGTCTCCGGTCCTTCTAATAAACTGGAGGCCGTCTTACAGATTATGTAAGAAAAGACCGAGGGAACACTTGGTACTGTTACATTCCTCTGAGTCTTTGTCGAACCCGAATGTTCGAAGACTCGACATGTCGACAGGTTCTCTGGCGCTACCAGGAAGGTCGACTCCAGATAGTTTGCGATACTATCTCTTAAAGGGTCGGTCAAGAGTGCACGGACAGGTTATAGTCGTTGGGATGCCGACACCCCAGACGTACGGTTGGAACGTTCCAAGAGGTGCAAAATAGATAACTTACTTACAAGTTCTGAAAAAACAGACACTGTCTTTCAATGGTGGTTTTGGATGTTTCACTTTGGACACCTGGACCGTTTTCGACTCCTCAAGTTTACGCGACACAACGCGGTGAGATCTTCTTACGCCGTGACTACTGTTTCGTCGACTCCCAATACTGGCGCGTTTCCGGAACACGCTTGTGTGGTTTAGGGGACTCAGTACACGACATGGTTCTGGTTCCGTCTTCGTCTCTGCGTACCTTCCTCATACATTCAGCTCAGATTCAACACCCCGCGCTCCTGGATCCCTTACGGCTCTTCAACTCTTGGCGTCACATAGATGGAACAGAACTGTCCTAACAACGACTCTACCTCGTCGCAAAAGTTAGAGAGTTGTCGTGTCAAGATTTTCCACAAGTCCGGGACATTAGGTCCTAGATCGTTGAAAGAGACACTCCTCCTGGAGTCTCCAGACGTCTAGTAATATTACACCTAAGGTTTTCGTTCTCCTTCACGACCACCGATTTTTGATAGACCGAGTCTTTCGTCCTTTCGGAAGGGTTAGTGACTTGACTGTACGTTACAGAAAAGTCACGACTTAAGTGTACAGTACAAGGGTGTTAACTGTGTCCAGGTAAGTCTATTAGAGACTGGTAAGGTCACAGGTCGACGTGAACACTTGGCATGTAAGTCGTACGACTCATGCGAAGGGGGTGCACCAATTCTTCGGTTACCCGTTCTGTCTGAGGTGGGTAGAACGGGTAGTTTAAGACAACTCTCTCCGTCGTAGAGAGGTTCAATTCGGTGACAGTAACAAAACTGTCGAAACGTTTGACTTTGGCCATTACTGCAATGTCCAAATGAAATATTTTTTTTACTGTATCTGGAGAGAGGTAGAGAGACGTATCGGGTACAGAGTGTGGAGTATCCTATCAGTGGTAAGTGTGGTAGTTATCCTACCCCCCAAAGAGAAAGTCAAAACGTCACAGTTCCAGGGTACAAACGACTGTCTATAAAGTACTTCTAAGTAACACGGAGAAAACGGAAGTAGTTAATCACTAAATCTCTATGACATATGTCAAATCAGGGTCATCCCGGTTAAGTTAGACAAACCAAGTCCATCCGATCTATAAATTACTACGGTCTTTTTTGTTAGACTAAACATGATAAGTAATACTGTGAAATAATATTATTTATTCACGTTTTTTTTACAAACCGAGCGCACGAACGTAATTGATAGAGACACGGTACGAAAAAAGTTTCTTTGATTGACGTTTTGTAAAAAAGAAAAGACAGGTCGACATATCATCACCCAGAGTCGACTGCGGTGGACGGTCGGGATAATTTGACGACGGCGGTGTAAACTGGTCTAACTATGTCTGTCACCACGAAATTCGAGGCTGCAATAGATGAAAAATGATGAACTCTGTGGATTTTTGGCGTATATCCGGTATACATCACAACGATATTTGTAATATGCGTCAAAACCAAAATAGGTGAGAGCAAGAGAATTATATAGTTTTTTCTGATGTTGTACGCATCGATACTACATAAAAGCTTCTAATAGATTAGCTCTGTCAAGGTAGAGAAAGGCCGACACACGCCCCCCGCCAGTCAAACATCAGAGGACCTGACACAATGCTGTACGGGAGGACTAATCTCCAATGAGACCCTGTACAAGAAGTCCTTGGTTGTCACAACCCGAATACGACAATGAACCTGGTCAGAAACAAAACTCAAGTTATATTATTTAACTAAGAGCAAACACCTAAACCAATTTATATAAACTCGCGAAACAGTTACACTAACAATGGCTAAGTGGTTGTACTACTAATAAGTAGTTATCCTTAAAATATTCTACAACATAAATAGCAGACTTCAGGGTGAAACTTACGACAAATTGATTACTATTCATCTTAATTGATTATAAATTTAAGCCCTGCCAAGGTGTAATTAAAGCCCTGCCGAATCAAACTAAAGCTCCACCGACGGACCTGCTCCACTTTTTTCTATAGCTCTCGTGCTACGAGAGCGTGTGTCAAGCGTATAAGCTGCGCATAGGACAAAGATCCACAGAAATGTATTCGTCCCGTCTGAGAGTATTTGTTCTACCTAGATGCCTTACGAACGCTATTTGGAACCACTGGTCAGATTTTTAATACAGTGCGGTAATCTCTCGAGTCTCTTCTCTAACGACGAACTCTCAGCTATTCGGCGAATAGTACTAGTGAACACAAGAGCTTCCGTTTGTGTGTGTTAAGTCCATCTATACTGTGGAATGCGGATCTCGCAAAATAAATCAAGAAGAACCTAATATCGATGGAAACTGAAGAAGATCGAAGACACGAACTCATAATAGAGCCCAGTGACGTAATGCAAGGGGACCCTCGACGTGAAAGCCGCCGACTGGTCTCCTATCACTAACGCGTGATCGATGCGATTGTCGCAATCATTAGTGATGCAGATTTCAGGAGTGAATATATTGCAGATAAAAGTCATGTAGAAATTGTGAATGTAGTTAAAAATGAACTGAAGGTTCACAAAGAGAATCTGAATTGAACAAAGACATCGCCAACTTTACGTAGAGTGTAACATTCACCGGCTTTTTCTCGAATTACTTCGGTAAGATTTTTGTATTCAAGTTTTCTATGTGAGTTTGTTATTCGTGGAGTCTTCGAAATGGTTAATTTTTGATGTGATAAAAAGGGTTTTGACGAAACTACTAATCTTCGTAATTTTTGTGAGTCAAAGGGAACATTGAAATCCAGGCATTTTAGTTGTTCGAATATTTTACTGTACTCGTTTATTCGTTTTCGTCGGATTGAAAAGGTGTGTTACGTGCATGATCTCAACGTCGAGCGTCATTGTTGTCTCGTTGTGTCTAAAAATCGGCAGATGACGGTACTAGTGGACCCTAATGACATCAACCGTTAGAGATCCGGAAACAGAACCTCGCAACGCGAGTTTCTTGCCCGTGCAGCAGGTGAAGACACACGATGCGCATCATGATGTGGCAGGGCCCCTAAGCTTCTATAGAGCACGAGTCGTCTACTAGATCTGTCAACATCGCAAGCAGTTTAATTGACTGTGTTGAGTAAGCCGCACGCAACTGCGAAGTAGCAGTAGGCTTCGAACTACAAACAAAACGCTCAGTGCGATACTTTTCTTGTAGTTAGATTACCCGTGGTGGGACGGCGACTGTAATCGTTTAGTCGTCGTGCTTCAGTTGACTTATTTGTCAGACAGCGTTTGCTCTATTGCTCCCGTCGGCGAGAGGGGTGAGCAGAGACGAGTAGGTGGAGGGTAAGTACGGCACCCGTTCGGCAGGCCGAACATGGGACATCCTTGTCTATGAGCTAGTTTGTAGTTGCCACTAACTGTATGGTGATATTACTTTATATGATGTAAAAACCTTATTACTCCTTTACTTGACGCATCAGTAGAGGGTCGTATGTGATGCCAAGCTTACCGACCGGACAACCTGACAGTCTCACTTATTTGCTTATCTCTGAGAGAAACCGCCAGACGCCAGCGGTTTCAGCTCTGTACTCGACTTGAACCATCGCTCGATATTTCAGGGTCGTGCGTAGCGCGGCGATATCACGTCAGAGTGCTCTCTCACTTAGCAGTTTAATGATGTCACACCTGCGGTAGTATGCAGCGGAGATGTGTACCGCCGCCCGCATACAAGTCGCCTGGCCGCCCCCCCCGACTTTGAGCTGGTTGTTGGTTAGGTACTTAGAGTGGCGGGTCTGTGTGTCATGCGCCAAACCTAAACCGATCTAGCTTCGGGTGGTCGCTCGTGATCGCTCCTTCGATTCGAAACGGAGGGTGTTACGTCAAGCCGCTTAGCACTGCAGGTGGGGTAAAGTTTCACTTACCCGTTTCGCAACTTCGCCGTTGCGGTGCGCGGAACACATCCTCGGCAATCTGTGTGGGCGCAGCTACCTGTCAGGCCTCAAAAAGTGACATTAAGGGAAGTTCGTGTCGCGTCTGTGTTCACGAAAGAGTTATTTGCCCAAAAAGGAGGCTTAGGTGGTCACTTTTGATGTTGTTTGTTTGTCATATTTACTGTTTTGTATCAAAACACAATCTGTGTGTTATTGTACGTTCGTACACCTCTATGATCCGTTCCATTATTTGTATTTTAATTATGTTCGTGTTGTTGTACGGAGCCAACCCGACGTACGAGAACTTTTGTCTCGCCTTCATAAGAAGTCAAGAGAGTGTTGAATATACATATATCTTATGTTTTGATATGTCGCGACATTCATAGGCACTTAGAAGAAACTCCCACGGAGAGTACAAGAACTAGAGATTGAGTTGCGCTCTTGTCGTATTGCTCTGCACTCGAACCTGAAGTTTTTTTTCTGTTTATAACGTTGCGTACTTTATAATCGTTGTACATTCCGACGTGACATGTTAAGGTCAAGTTCTGTTTCTAAAGAGGCACACGTAATAATACCTAGGTATAGTAACTGTTACTTGTCCAATTACTCAGTCTACCCATAGGAGGTAGTGACGGAGGGAACGGCAAAACTTACCACGGTAGTCTCACTAGCTGTCTCAAGGTCTAGGTTGAACCACTGGATGGGGCATAGTGAAGGGAGCCGGTGGATACGGGGACAGTAGAGGCCTTTTTCGAAATGGCACTCGCGAGAGCCTCCCGTTTTTAGTGAGGTAAGGAACAAAGTTCGGTGTGTTCCTTTCGGTATCTTTTCGAATTCCTTTCTCTACATCCTTGGACAAGTAACCATAAAAACAATATCCTTATTTTACGTGTTCTTCTTGGAACAGACCTTGACCTAGAAACGGGGACACCACTGCTGGGGGAGGGGGTGAAAGAACGGACCGACACGAGGACGGAAGCAGGAGACCGTCCATGACCCTCACAGCCGTTGACTAAACACGGGGATAGATCCGCCTGGTGTTCTTCCATATTTCCAACGGGCGACGGTTTCCTAGCGAGCAGGCCCTATAAAGGCCACGACCCTTTTCCTTGAAACCACTGGATAAAGTCAGTCCCTCTCAAGTGGTGTCGAACAACCACTAGACTTCAAGACATCCCCTTTTATTCCAGTCCAACTAGACTGGATCAACACAAAAGACAGGTTCCGTTTCGATACCAAAAGGCCATTTTAACGACAAAACACAATTTCCGACAGTTACAAATCCTTGCGGAAATAAGGACAATCCATCGTTATCTCTGTTGTCGGACAGAGGGTAACTTGGAAAAAAAACAAAAAAAAACAATAAAAACACATCATTAACCGATCTCGTAAACCGGCCCACGTGAGGTACTGACGGATCCACTAAAGTTAACGACTCAATTGGGCCCCAGTGACCGCAAACACGAATTTTAGGGAGGGTGTTTAAGATGTGCATCTGATCCCAACCACTCAGGTCATTCGTACAACCATTCCATCAATCGGTCTCCCAAAGTTATACATTATTGAGAGAAAGTGATGTCAATGACGACCCTTTTTTGGAACGGAACCCATTGTCAATTTACCGAAGCTAACTTCTAAAACCAACTCAGGGAGTTCCTCCTAAACCAACCCATGAATATTTTTTATAGTTCAGAAACTCTCACCGACTGCGTAATGCCAGAACCAGAAGGGGGTTTTCAACTTATTATTCTCTCCAACAACCATCTTTTATTTCCTGTGTCAATCACCTTTTTTCACAAATAGAGAGAGTTTGTTGTGTGTGTGTGTGTGTGTGTGTGGTGTGTGTGTTGTGTGTGTGCTTTATCCCTGCTCCGAGCGAATAACTTTCTGATGTCCATTTACAAGATACTAAATACTAAAATACAGAATACTATCAAATCAATCAAATCGTGAAGTGATAAATAATGGGAAACCAACGCCGGAGCTAAAAGGTATGTTTCAAAAGACGGTTAGACTCCATCGACTACTCACGTTCAAAGCCACATTTCTTTGAAAATGTTTCACCTCAATAATAGATTTCGTGATTTAAGATACTTGGGTTTATATATTTCTAAATCTGACACTGAAACTGTCAGTGCCTCACCAGCCACGAACCTCAGCGCATGTCACTGCTATTCACATCTCCATCCATTTAGCCTAGTCTATTATGTTTTATAAATTATTAAAAAGTGCTATTTATACAAATCACATAACATTTAACAGTGTAGCCTATACGATTAGCTTCCAGGCAAACTCATTAAAATATATAGCCTACTCCTGTGTGACCTTCACTTCTAAAACTAAGATTATGTTCATCGTAAAATTACGTTGCTTACCAGATTGACCGCAAGCTTTATTTCATGGTATCCTGAACTACCAAGGCAAAACACGCATCAACACTACGGGTTGTCAGAAGGGACAAAAAACATTAGAATAAACAAATGAAAGCAGCGTGTGCTGAATAGGACTAGTCTTATGCTGTGCAAGAGAGGTTTACAGTAGCAAAATTGAGTTCGCATTGACGGCCACAATGCTTGTAAAAGACGCTCCGTGCAAAGGGGTTATAAAGTTACCAGACACACGGGCAGGCAAGTGCATAGAGTTACTAGTCCGATAGGAAAGTTACTAGACCCGGGCGTGCGGGCGTGTCGCCATTTCGAACCCTGAATAAATTAATAAATTAATTAAAAAATCAGTGACCCAGGCATACCGGGGCACCTCAGATCTACAGGGGGGCACGTGCCCCCGTGAAAAGGGTCTCGCGACGCCGATGGGCAGGAACCAGGATGTTCACATCAAAACACCGCCACACTAAACAGAGTTCCGCTGTGCTGTATTTCCTACATAGGATTTTAAGTATGTCTTTATGAGAAGGGCTGAGACGCTGTATTTCTCACAATCCATATTAAAGCTACTCTTGTTTGATTAAACTCAGTGATGACTGTTTTTTTTCTGTTTTCATTCTTTTTTTTTTATTGGGAGTTTTTTATGGGCAGGCTTGCAATAAAAAATGTGTTTAAGGAAAAACTCTATGAGAAAGCAGCATTAAAAAGTGTGTTTCTGTCATCTAATGGTTGGAAATGTTCTGATTTGTTGCAGTCTCAGTCCCCAGCCCAGAAGTGATGTAAGATGTTAAATCATGTTTCGGCTTGGCGACAGAAAATACATAAAGCTTTAGGAGGTTGAACTGCCAAATAGTACAGATAAATGTTACAGTGTAAACAAGAATACTATAAACAATATGGGTGAACCTGTGCATGTCTAAACTTCACTGTAAGTCAGTAAGAGTACATTGAGTCTCTGGGCTCACTAAACTTTCTATAAATCACGCTTTCAAACTGTCCTCCTACATTCAAGCTTTTAATGATTTGTGAAGCGAGTGTATTGTAAAATGCTCAGCTCAGAACTGAGTGAGTGACAGAGTGTGTATCCTGCTCTGCCAACCAACCCAATTAAAAATGAGTTAAGTAGTTTCTCGTGTACAACATTTGTAATGAGTCGTAATGGTCTGGAAAACTGTATACATTACGTACATCAGCGCAGCACTTTTAATAATCATTCAAATGTACTTTTAGGAAACTTAAGACTAGTTTCATCATAAAAATCATTAAAAATGAATGTGTAGTTATTACTAACATGTTATACAAACTGCATTACAGTTCTTTGAGATGTAGAGGTGTAGAATACTCTTTTTCTTCCAATGGGACTATGTTTAGGATAACTTATTTACTTTTATTTCATATGTCTCAGTTAGTGTGTCCATACCTTTGATCTTGTTGGCTTGTAGATAAAGGTTCTCCAGGTTTCTACTAACAACAGGGATCTTCTCCAGTTTATTGAAAGAAAGGTCAAGCTCAACCAGCGTGCTGACATTGAAGACATTGGATGGAAGTCCTTTATCAGTCAGCTTGTTATGAGCCAAGCGGACAAACTGCAGTCTGGGATTCATGGTGAGAAAGCCTGCCGGCACACTCTGTATTTTATTAAAATCCAGGTAGAGCTGCTGCAGCCGCTCTGGGAGGTGGTCTGGGATTTTACTCAGCTTGTTTTTCTTCATATCCAGCAAGGTCAGAGCCTTTAGTCCCTTCAACATACCTCCAACATCCTCAATGACATTTGCTTGGAGCTCAAGGGTGGTGAGGTTAGCCATCCCCTCAAATGAGTTGGAGGGGATCTTTGAGATCTTGTTGTGACCAAGTCGCAGGTCTGTGATGGAGTTTGGCAAGTTAGGAGGCATACGTGTGAGCTCATTGTGATCCAAGAGGAGCCGGTCCAGTTGCTTGAGCTTGCTGAAGACGTTCTTGCCGATTTTGTCTGAGTCTAGCTGGTTTTGAAACAGCACGACCCAGATCAAGCTGGTAGCATTGTCAAAAACCCCGTCTTTGATGCCTGTGATCTTGTTCCGGTGCAGGTAGACATACTTAATGTATGAGGGGACGTATGGAACATGCTGGAGGTTGCGGTTTTGACAGAACATAGCTGTGGGGAAGGTTGAGGGGCAGTCGCATTCCAGTGGGCAGTCGACATCCACGGCCTGCCAGGCGGCATGCCTCCAGCGCCCTCGCAGATAGGACAGCCACTTGAACTGGCTGTAATTCTGGCTGATGCTTTGATCCACTATTCCTAGAATAAGGAGAAGCACCAATGTCTGCATGATCACTGTAAGAAAACCAAGAAAGAAAAATATTTAAAATTGATATAAAGTCAACTTTAGGATATTTCTTAATCCCAAAAACACTGATAATAGGAGATGTTTTGTAGCTATTACTGAATTATGCTTGTTCAACCATTTAAGATCCACTGCTCTTGGCTCTAATCTTTAAATGTAAGTAATGAATAAAAATGTCTATATATATATAAGTTCAGTACACTTACCGCTTGGTTGATCAGAGAGGATGTCTCCTTTCTTGCTTGCGCGTCTGTGTTTTCCTCAGAAAAGACTAACTACATCCCCTTTCAACGTATAGCTGCAGCCCCAGCCACACACTCTCATTAGAGCCATACATTTTTCAGCTTGCATGTAAAGCCTATACCATAATATATCACCTCCAGCCATGTCAATATTAATCCCATCTGGGAAGTGGAGCAAACATCTGCTTTTTTACAGCCTTGTTTACCTTTAGTAAGTCATGCCTTATCATTAGCACTACCACTTGAAAGCTGGCTTGCTGTGAAGTGTACTCGTATAAAGGTTATGGAGAGAGTGGGGGGTTATGCTATAGATTTCTTTAGAAACAAGGGTCTAGACGCTGTAATTAATGGTGTGTTTCAACTTAAATGAAACAATAGAGCTTTGTTAAAGTTTATAATCCAATCCTTACATTGTAGAAGGCCTTTGTCAATAATTCACTGTATGTTTCAACATGAAAACAAGTTTGACAAACCCTGTTATTTGTCCACAATAATTCTCCTTAAACATGTTTTTCATTTTTCGGTCTCTTTCTTCTGACTGTTTCAGGTACTCACCCATTTCATCAATTACAGTGTTCAAACTCTGGAGAAAGTTAACATGTGTTTGTGCTGGCGCCTGCAGGTAGGTTTCCCATTACCAGATTGTCATGTATGAATGGGCCTCGCCATTCATCCCTTCCATAGGAGCAGAAAAATTGGAGGCAGAGATGCAAGGATTACGTTTCTCTTACCCAATGTGCCTTCCAGGTTTTTCTGAAGAAGTTCAAGACGAAGGGTTTGTTTGAATAAAAGTTGTTCAGCATGTAAAGACTTCAATCACAAAAACATTTTATGAGAGGAAAGGGGACCTCAGGATACACATGGGAACCCTTTATATAAAATACTTAACAGGTTTTTAGTTAAATCACATTATTTGTCCGACAACCAACTCATCATGTTTAATGAGAACATACAAATATTTAAATCCTCCCAATCTATTACATGAACCTCTATTAAAGAAGTGTTGCATGTGTTCTGAACTGTGCTAGGATTAGGCAAGGCAAGGCCTTGTAAGTATAAATGAAAGTTCTTCCTCACAAATATATCAAAATTACCAGTATTTGTTAGGGGAAACAAAAAGTTTCCAGGAAAAACAATTGTTCCTTTGAAATCTGATGCTGGATTTCTCATTTATCCCTCTGCAATCCACATTGTAATTCTCCGAATGTGCCACAACGACAGTCTGAATTAAAACAGGATGCAAAAAACGATTAAATAAATATTGTCTTGTAATTAAAGCAACATGTTTGATGCAATACACTCTGTCTGGGCGTCATTCATGAATTTATCCAACTTCAGCCAGAAAATCCAACATAGCCACAATAATATGACAGCATGCACTAAGCAATCATCTCTGAGGTGTCCTGCTGTTGTGCGCTTTACCATAAGGTAAAACATTTGACTATTTTCTTGTCATGATTGATTTTACAGTAATGTAATGCTTTAAAACATGCTACTTAAAACATATTTGTCTATGTTCTGCTCGTGAATTCTTTAAATGGTTGAGTGTGTGTGTGTGTGTGTGTGTGTGTGTGTGTGTGTGTGTGTGTGTGTGTGTGTGTGTGTGTGTGTGTGTGTGTGTGTGTGTGTGTGTGTCACTAGCCTGGAGGTTGTGTGGGTGGTTTTTTACTTTTCTTTCTTCTCTTCAAGAGTAGAGGATTAGTCGAGTCTTCAATGGTTTTGATTTTTATTTGATCATAGTCCACTCTCATCGTCTGCAGGGCATTTGTCATTTCCTCCTAATAATAACAATAAAATTATAACTTTATGAAACACAATCAACATGAAACACCTCGTGATTTTCAAAAACAAACAAAGAATCAACAGCATTTTCTGTTTGTCTAAAGAAGCATAACTTCTCACATGAAGCACACAAACACTTACCTTAACCTTCTCCCAGACATCTTGCTCCTCATGCAGCACGCGGCTGGTGTGGAGAGGTGTTAGTGGGACCTCCACTGACTGCTGTATTAGTGAGAGAATATGGATTAGTGTCCACCAAAGGTTACAAACATCTCTAAAAAGCAGTTGTTGCTCAAAAAGTGTCAAGCCCTTAGTGAGCTGCTCACATTAATCCAGGGATGATTTATGAACTCTGTGATGTTCATTCTCTGGGTTGGCTCAGTTTTCAGTAAGTGGCAAATTAGCTGTTTGGCTGAAACATAAAATCATCATCAAATTGTATAATATTTTTGGCAATCATACAATAACTGCAATAATGTGGTACTGTTTTTCCAAATGTCTTATATTAAATTCTAATGACATTTACATGAAAGTTATATAAAAAAAAACAATGACTCTGCAGCAAACAGTTCATAGAAATCCAGAACAATTTGAGGAAATAAATCTGGTATGTCCTCCCAGGAGAAACACTTATTTCAAGTCGATGAGGATTCATAAAGGAAAGGAGTAATCTAGCAAATAGAAATGTGTAGTCAGATAAAACCAACTTTTCAATTTCCAACAAGCCCTCACCTTCATCAGACACATCGCTCCATTCTGGTTTGGGGAAATCGTATTTTCCAGTACGGATCCGTCTTTTCATTCCTGGGGATATTGCCAAACCGTGATGTGAGAAGAAGGGAGGGTAACCACAAAGTCTGTGTGTAAAACAGAAAAAAAGCATGATGATAGATTCAATTAAATGTTGTTCATATAGAACAAAATCATAGCAGAAGTTATGCCAGGTCTTTTTCCATAAAGCAGGTTTAGATTTATTATTTGTTATTTGTTTTTTTAAATCTGTTCGAAATAAAGATGGAAATGAAATGAAATGAGATTTAACTCTATAAATGATACAGTATGTTAACAAGAACATGGGATATATAATACAAAAAAAACAAGAACTTAGACAAGCTTCAAAGAGAACAATATGTCATTGCAAGAAAGTAAAACCGCTAAAGACACATCACACAGATAGACTTACAGAATATACATAATGACACCCAGAGACCACATGTCACAGGATCTGTCATATTTCTCTGGACCCAGAACCTCTGGAGCTGCCACAGTGTGAAGAGAAATTATTCAAATTGAGGGAATCACTTTTGTTAACATTAATCTGTTAATACAAAACAGATGACTGCAAAAAAAAACAGGTTCTTAAAGTGGTGTATAAAGGATTTTCCATCAAAGCTAGATTCTACACTATTCAAACAGCTAAATCCCCTCAAGGAAACTACTGGACATTTGAAAAAATGCAAAATGCTGTTGTGTTTACCCAAACAAATGTAAATGCAGATTATATTCAAGTGTGTATCATATTTTCCAAACTTCTGGATTTAAAAATAATAACTGGTAGGCTACCTTTTTTTAATTTTTTTTAAAAGGGGCAAAAATCTTATTATTCGAAGTCTGGTTATTGAGTAAAGAATTGACATGAAACAAGAAATATTTTACATTGTAGTTTAAAGGTGGGGTAGGTAAGTTTGAGAAACCGGCTCGAGATACACTTTTTGTTATATTCCATGGAATGCTCTTAACATCCTGATAGCAATGAATATCTTAAATGCTTTGACAAAAAATCCATAAAAAAATGTCATCTGTGGAAGCCGTAGTACTGTAAAAAGCACGACCAGTCATTTTAGCCGGCCTGGCTAAAATAACTGGATGGCCTACCTGCCTGTCAGCCTTCCATCTGTGCACAAACTTATCTCGTGCCCTCATTGGCCATGTGCGCGTTCGTGTGTGTTGGGGGAGGGGCTCTGTAAGGAAGTGGCAGATTTTTTCCGGCTATGTATTTTCAAATTCTAGCGCACTCGAGCTGGTTTCTCCAAAATTACCTACCCCACCTTTAAGAAGTATGTCCAAGACATGCCAAGCTGTTCCACAAAAATGCGATGATTTTGCCAACACAGTTCTTCGTGTTGATTTAGGGCTATCACAGACATCAGGAGGTCTAGTTTATTAGGAACTCGCACCATTCAATGAACATTGATCATTAAAAAAAAGAAATTCCCAGCTATAACTTTCAGTTTTCTCCGCATGCTACAAATGTCTAGTGTATCTTCCCAATGTCCAATGTGATGTCTCACCAACATAGTAGGGTGTAAAACATGGTGTTGCCAGAGAGTTTAAGGTGGTGATTTCTTTGGCAAACCCAAAATCTGTCAGCTTGAGGAAGGCGTCTGGCCTTTTGGAGGTGTACAGCAGGTTCTCTGGCTGAAAGAGACAGCAACAGCAATCAACTGCTGGATAATATACTTCACATCACTTGTCATCAACCACAGGGAAACAAATGAATACAAATTAAGTTAAAATGAACCACTTTAACTGCTAAATGTTCCCTAAAAGCAATCCACTGTTGGAAGTTGTGTCTCAAATATACAGGGAGAAATTACCTTGATGTCTCTGTGAGCAATGTTGATGAAATGCAGGAAATGTATGGCTTCTCCTATACTCTTCATGATGTCAGAGGCCTCTGAGTAAAAAGAAAGTGTTGAGAAAAAAAAATAGACACAATAGAGGTCAAACAAAAAGCTGCCGAGTAAATCATACATTCAGATGTATACTTGTGCTTACCAACAGTAATCACAAGTATAAATAAAATCAACCAGGATTTAAATCTTAAGGATTGTAACTTTACTTTGATTGAAATATAATAATCCCTTTACCTCTTTCTGTAAATGCATGATTCCCTCTGTCCTGGATATGACTAAACAATTCACCTCCATCCATACTAAAAAGAAAAACAAACAAAATGGATAGAAGAACAGTATGAGCCTAAAATTATTAGGGCATGGTATGTATTTTATTACTCATCAAAACAAATAAAACGTTCTCCTGGTTCACCCAAGATGGTGACCTGCAACCTGCAGAGGAGCGAACAATCATTGTCAAGCAAACTGAAAATGTGTATGCTTTTGTGGTCATCAATCTAAGAGGACTTTATAAATCCTTCAGTCTGAACATGCTTTATGTTGGGAGTCTGTGCTTTCGGTTTCGAGAGGTTAAAAAGTTACGTTAGCAACATAAATTCAAAGTTGTACCACGAACCAAACTATTCACCTCTTGAATATAACTTGAATGTGTTGACCCATAGCTGTTGTTTTTTTGTTATTTGTTTTCTCTTATAATTATTTCTATGCACTACTTAATTAGTACTGTCGACATTATAAATGAGGGCAAGCTGTCAGAGATTTCAAACAAAGTTTGGAAGAAATGTCAGTAAAAAGCTCTTGACTAAAATCAGAAGCAGCTGTAAACATTACACACTTGTGATCCCTTAACTGTGCATCATTCTTGTCACTTTTGTTGTTCACGGTGAGGATTTAATTTATCCCATCCAGCTTTGAAAACACTTTTTTAATTATATTATAACATTAGAGGTAGATTAGATGGACACCTGGCTTATTGTGTTCTAGACAAAGCAGCCTCTGACTGCTTTTTATTACTTTGTTCCCTAAAGTCTTCTGGAAACTCACCTCAGTGGGTGTAAATAAACCAAGCTGGCTCCTCCACAGTGAAATAATGCAAGCCAACTGCCAGGAGCCTCTCAAAGAAGTCCAAGAAAGGAAATCTACTTTTGTCAACATGTTTAATCATTTGATAAAGACCACACATTCATTTCTGGCTTTAATTGTATGTTTCTCTGTGTGTGTGTGTGTGTGTGTGTGTGTGTGTGTGTGTGTGTGTGTGTGTGTGTGTGTGTGTGTGTGTGTGTGTGTGTGTGTGCGCGAGTGTGCGTGCGTGTGTATGTGTGTGCAGAAGAACACACCATTCCATCACGATGAGGAGGCACTTCCTGCCATGGTAGAGATTCTCGTAAACATCTATGATGGGTACAATGTGGTGACAAGTTGACACCCTCCAGTGGAGCTCCACTTCCCGCCTGGCCTCAGGACAATCCTGCAGCATCTGAAACACACACAGCAGAGGAATTAACAAACATTATGTTTGTTTTAAGTGTAGTCATGTGACCCAGTTCTAGTTCAAACAGGTCCATATTTGTGTTGTGTTTTTAGGCAACGCTAAACAACATTCCTTATAGATGTTTTAAAACAATTATGGGGCTCAGGCACTTTAACTGTCAAGGTACATTTTACCACAGGAAGGCTTGGCCTTAGTTGCAAATAGCGCTGCTTTGTTGATTACCATTTGACATACTGACAGATAATTAATCAGCCACCACTTAATAATCAACTTCTTATTGTGGAAGCTTTTCTATTTTTAAATGATGGTAAATAAAAAATGTTGGCAAAATGAGGCATTTGAAGGACGTTGCACTCATCAATGAGACATTGATATATATGGAGAAATGTATCTGCAGATTTTTCTGTGAAAATAATAAAAAGCTATAACTCTTTCAACCTCATGTCACCTCAACATCTTTACCACATCAGGGTGAAACGTAGTTTTTTCAGTCTGCCTGTTTTCCTTTCAACTCTGTTGTTGTGGGTTAGGGAGCACACAAGGTTCTTAGCAAACCATTGTTAGAAGAGAATTTATGATACACATTTCTTTCATTTATAAGATTCATATTACATTTAATAGGCAACTTTTTATAATAGGTTAAACTTATTCATTGACTAGAGCTATCTATAATACATACAGAGATGTTTCCACGGATGTGAGCAAGGTTGTGATTTTGGATGTAGAACAGTCTGGATAATGTTTTTATAAATATATTATCATAGGTGTGTGGATTTCCATGTGCCAACTTCTGTTATATTTCACTACAAACATTTGGAAGATATCAGGTTTACAGTCTTCTTTCTCAGATTTGGTGAAAGGACATACAAAATATGATTTACTTTTGAACATTTCTTTGGCAGGATTAGTTTGTCTTTCACACTGCATTCTGATTTCCGACATGTACTGCTTTCACAAGACTTTTTCAACAGGGTGCACCTGTGGAAAATGATAATTTAAAAAATCCTATTGCATGTAATATTTACTGGAAAATTAACTACATATTTATGCTGTGCACACTGGCACCCTCATCTGTCTACTTTAAGTCAAATGCCACTAAATTTAGAAAGAGTCTTTAAAAATAACCTAGCTCTCTAGCAAGAAATCAAATCTGAAGAAATGCAAATACGAAGGCACAGTAACAAAGAAATGTGAGATGGGACATACTGTATGCTTCTCATCAAAAAGTTAGTAACTGAAGACTACACAAATGTGTCTCTGCAAATAATAACAACATACTTTTATAAAACAGACAAAGGTCTATGATAATATTAATCATTTGCTAGTTTTTCCATTCTGTTTACCCATCTCAAAACTCCTTCACTTAATGCAAGCTGAGTGCTTGTTATCTGCATGACACCTCGTCCTGCTGTCCCAGTGGCATAATCTCTAAGCCATCTCAGGCCTCGTGCATGTGGCTACTTTTAGACACAGGCATGTTCCCCTCTCTCTTTCTGGCTGGCAGCATTTGGATAGCAAAAGTCAACACTCCTCTTTCGAAAACAGGCCCCTCTAAATGGTAGGCCAGAGGCCCTAGCTGCTGAGTTATATATAATTTACAATCTGTTGGACAGAAATTAGAAGCTCACCAAACCGAATACTTTGTACAAACTGAACATTTTTTGTAAAAAACGACCTGTTGCCACGAGAAAATAAATCTATAACTCACATGTGATGCCATCATCGACCTCACCTCTTTAACTCTGACTGAAAATAATGCCTGTCATTTAACATGCACAAATCACAGGTACTCTATAGTTAGATATGCAACACACATGCCTTAGAAGCTTCACATTGATCCAGATGACTGCAGTTGGGTAACGTGTAATCATCTCTCCCTGCTAGCTGAAACTAAGATTACAAATAGAAAAAAACTGTCCTGAGGTGAAAAAAAGAGAATAATCTTTAAAATATTTAAAGGGAGTCTTCTGTTGACGTTAAACTCGCTACTTTTGTCAAGGTGGACATACAATCTTATTGCACACGATAGTCATCTTTGGCCAGTTTTTGATTCACACAAATCAATCATGAAAGCTTTCAGAGGCCTTTCAAGTGTTTACCCAAAGGGATCAGATAAGAACCAATAACCTCTTGGGCTTCATTGTGTTTTGGCAAATATTAGACAATGATATGTTGACCGTTGAGGCTCTGCATATACTATTTAATAATAATAATAATAATAATAATAATAATAATATATATATATATATATATATATAAATATATATATAAATGTCATATATGCCTGTAGGCCTATGTCTTTTATTAATAAACAAATCGAATTTAAACTTGAACAAGAGACAGCCCAGTAACAAATGGAAATGTTGGGTACATCTGAATCAAATAAATCAAATTAAAAATGCTGTTTTATATTCAAGACTTTAAAATATATTAAAAAATGAAAAGTTGAAAGAGCTTTAAGACGCTGCCTTTAAGCAATGTTTACACTCAGAAGGTTATAAATCCATGCACAAAACATAAACATCTTTCGAAACAAATTCAACTTCCCAGTAAATATGGTCATAGTCATGAGAGCTATACAAAAACATCTACAGATAATATGCTCTGCTATGGTAACTATGTAATAGTACAAAAGTGAAAAAAATGTCCCATAAACAATTATTTAACATTAGGCCAATGGACTTATGTGTATTTAACAGCCATGATTTGGCTAACAGATTGTAATATGTATTAGTACGATTAAAAAAACAGTAGGCTATTTTTACCTTCAGTGCATACTTTTCTCCACTCTCTTTGTGAAATATTTCCAACACCTTGCCATTTATCCCCATCCCGAGCACCTGACTTGTAACATTGTAATCGACTGTAATTACATTCCTTTTGATTTGAAGAAGGTTGTTTAGAGTATTCACAAAATAGTGAGGTGGGAAAGGAGCAGAGTTTAGATTAGGCTGCTGTTGGATCGGCACAGCCGGCTGGATCTGACTCGACATGTTAACTATCGGCGACACATACAGACAGGTGCGTCTCCCGTCCTCTCACTGAAGGTAGCAGCTTGTTTACTATCTCAGCTACAGTTGTAACACCGAGCTCATGTTGTTCTTCTTTGATATCAGCACACCGCTAGCCGGGATAGCTAGACAGCAAACAAGTCCTCCAGAAGTAGCGACGACGAGTGTCCAATAAGTCAACTTTCAACTAAGATTTTTGACAGACAGTCAGTTCAAACCGTGCTTAATAAACAAAATGGCTTAATTTGTCAAGGGATAAACAAATGACCAAACTTCCGGACTGAAATGGTGAATCTCGCTCAGGGGCGTGCCTGGGGAAAGGAGAGTAGGGGGCACAACCCTCACTACCACCCTACTGCCACTCAAATCCTACATTACGATTGGCTGATGCCCATTATAGAGGCGGGCTACTAAGACAGCAGTTATAGCATTTCTTTTCTGATAAATAAGATGTTCCAGTTACCAAAAATCAATCAATAATGAAAAAATAAAATCTGAAGGCTGTCATTTCGACAAATCAGAAATATAGGGGCGAGTTACCAAAACGTTAAGTAATTCCCAGCACATCTCCTCTCCTCACTGTGAGGAGCAGCAGTGCTGTAAATGCCTCCTCCTGATTACTTCACTGGGAAAAATGCTCCCTGACTTCATTAGTTGAAGCACTTCCGGCTAATTGGCAGCAGAGTTTCGAGGATTCAGCCATCAAAATAAAATCACATTTTTTTTAATTGCCTGTTTATGCACAATTGAAGCAGTTCCAGGCACGCAGAGGAAATACTTGAGCTGTGATGATATTAGCATAATATTTATCCTATGAAAACGAAATGACCTTTCGCAAAGCCACGCCCCCCCTTGGTTACTGTTGTTAGTCCGACAAGCTGAGAGCCAGATGCGTTAAACAAAGCCATAATGGAGGGTCTCCGTAACGTCGGAGTCGCCTTAACAGACTCATTTTGGAGCAATAACGCAGCAATATCTTCCAGTTCCCGACAAAAGGGGCTACAATACGCTATGGAGGGTTATATCCACAGTATAAACATTAGAAAAGAGGGAGGCACAACATCAATACAGGCACTTGCATACAGGTCGCAGTGCAAGAGTGAAAAACCACATGAGCTGTATGTCAAATTCGACGAGCACAATATTGTGGACCAGGCTTGTTCGTGTACCTACAATACGCTATGGAGGGTTATATCCACAGTATAAACATTAGAAAAGAGGGAGGCACAACATCAATACAGGCACTTGCATACAGGTCGCAGTGCAAGAGTGAAAAACCACATGAGCTGTATGTCAAATTCGACGGAATTATTATTATTATTTTGGAATAAAACAATACAATC
>NW_011358549.1:145374-162083 GCF_000735185.1 Notothenia coriiceps | reverse complement strand
TTTTGCTGTTATAAATCTTTTTTTTTTACTTGGTCTGAGGAACTATTCTAATTTTTTGAGATAGGATTTTTGAGTTTTCTTAAGCTGTATGCCATAATCAGCAATATTAAAATAATAAAAGGCTTGCAATATTTCAGTTGATTTGTAATGAATCCAGAATGTATGACATTTTTGTTTTTTTAATTGCATTACAGAAAATAAAGAACTTTATCACAATATTCTAATTTTCTGAGACAGTCCTGTATATGGATGAAAAACATTATAATAGGGGACCTTTAACAACTTTAATCTGCACCTAATGTCTTGTAGCAATCGGGTTCATATCGAAAACGATTTGACCTCCAGGGTCAGCAAAGCCATGCCACTGCTGCGCTCTAGGACGAGAAAATCTGTAGAGCTTCTGGTGACTGAACCCATGAGATTCATGATGCTGTCACCTGTGCTATTACTGGGGTCATCCTCCAAACAACTCACATTTATAGTCTGGATCGTAATGATTATAACTTAGAGATAAATTAGAAGCAGACACTGGGACTATGTTGAGCGTACATTCATACGTCTGATGAATGTGCCTGTTACACCCAGTCTAAGTTGTGACACAGATATTAGCCTGTGCCAGACAGGTGTTTTTCTACTGCAAAACAAAACTATAGCCAGCAAATAAAACTTCTGTCTTTTATAAACCCAATTAAAGACACACCTGTACAAGAGGAAATGATCTCAAGATGGCAATTATTACTGGTATATGACTTACAGCAGACAAGGCTTTAATAGAACTAAGACTGCATAAAACCTAATTTAGTTTTCTTTTTAAACGTGTTTAACTCATAATCTCCATCTATTAAAGAAGGGAAATGTTTTTCCCAAGCGGCAAACTCTGTGGAAGAGCCGGGACGCGTCTATCGTTATTCCAACCCAGTTTAGATTTAACCACTGTCGAGCCGTTAGTGGCCGACTCCGCCTACTAAGGGCTTCTCGGCAACTCTGCAGAATCCTATGGGTGACGTCACGGACCCTACGTCCATTTATATATACAGTCTATGGTTTTTCCCCATGTTAACAATCCTGACTCACGTCCCTCCTGATGACATGGCACATTTACATTACAGAATGAAATGCCTGCAATTGGTTTCCAGACTTACAGCCAACAAAAAAGACTTCCTGACTTCACAACTATTGTCACTCTTTGCAAGTTTGCTTGTATTTCTAGTAAAAATGTATTATGACAAATCTGTATTTTACATTAATATTTTAGGTGTGGTTACAAGAAAGATATCACTTATTTATTATTTAATTACTATTGAATGTAAGGCAATGATATTTCTATATTAAAGCGGTATGCTTTAATACAGATTAGTAAGGTAGGGGTGTCAAACTCAATTTCATCGCAGGCCACATTCACATAAAGCTTGCACTCAAAGGGCCGGTTGTAACTATATAAATATATATATAAAATAATGTATTATATTACATTATTGCCTTTGAATTGGATTATTATCGGATAGGATAATAACTTAGTAATTAACTACGTCTGAAAGCAGATGTCCAGGGCCAATAATTGCAAGTCTCTTCAGTGCACATGTCACAAAACGAGATGCATTGTGGGACATGTAGTTTATGGGCAACCTGCTTCTGTAAAGTGGCATGTAACCGTATAATGACTGTATTATATTCTTTGCAAGCTCTTGCGGGGCCACATAAAATGAATTCGCGGGCCGGATTTGGCCCCCGGGCCTTGAGTTTGAGACCCCTGATGTAAGGTCTATATTTTTCTAATTATTTTGTACTCTATACTACAGTGCTGCCATAAGGGAGTCATTAATGTACAAAGTTCTCCCTCTCCCAAGTCGACTGGTCACAAAACTGTATTTTCCGTTCAAAGTATTTTTTCCTCACAAAATATTTTTTTTTCAAAGAGGCATCGAACATCATCTTAAATTACTTCATTTATCGCAATCATTACTAATAACTCATCACACCATTTTTTTTAAACACAAAAATATTACCAAATCTGGTACAATTTTATTGGGGCCGTAAAGTATTTGTAATTGCTGATATATTTTGAGGAAAATTAACTGTAAATAAAAAGTATTTGGGGTGCACGGAGTAAAAACAGCTTGTATTCTTTTGAGGCTGCATAAAGCAACCGCCATCTAAAGGCAGGGCAGCCGAAGCTAAAACAAAAAATAAGTAAAAGTCTGCACATTATTTTAACGACTTGTTCCAGGATTTCCTAAAGTGAGGGAAATATGCTTCCCGCATCCCCTGCTTATACTATGGTTTTTCAGGATCTACACAATAAACACATCTGGATTGCCTACAGGGAAAAATATTGGCACTCTTCTCCCAACATCATCATCCAAAAAAACACAAACATGACTTGGAAAAGCCAATGTGCAGATGGAACACTAGCCTGGTCCCCACAGAGGCCTGACCTCAACATAACTGAGGCAGTATAACTGCACAGAGCCTTAGTTTATCCATCCATCAGAAAAACCCCGCGGTTATGTAATATGTATGTTTGATGCCGTTGCCTTGAATTCTAAGAATAACAGCAGAAAAATCGCTTGGTTAAAACAGGTTTGTTACTTTTGTAATTTTTTATTTACATGTCTTTGTTGACTGCAGTGTTTTAAACAAAACAAAAGCTACAGATCTTGAAATGTGTTTGTAGTTGGCCTACCAGCCCAGGTAGAAACCACAGTTTGCATCAAGCTTTCACATGTTGTTGCCCATCTAGCCCTCACTTCCTGTCTGTCATCTCTCCACTGTCTGTGGATGTCTAAAAAGGCCATCAAATGTCCAAAACGCTAAATGGGGTATAAACAATTGATTAGTTTAACTTAATGCTTATCTGATTATACTGATCTATTAACCTTGTAGAGGAGTTTTCTCCAGAAATTCTCAAATCACTTCACAGGGAAACAATGCTGGTGAGGTTTAATTGATCCTATCGGTACCCTTTCTCCAATATCTCTGGGAGCCAATAATAATCCCACAAAAGATTAAAATAAACCAGCTTTACTAACGGTTCATGAATAGCCAATTGTTGGTCGTTGTTGTGTTGACATACAGTTAAGCAGCAATACAGATAGTAGATGGTTAGTATAGCAAGTTGAAATGTTACTTCTTCTTTCCACCTTTCGGAGCTTTTTCTAGTCCATTAATGTACTTGCGAGGAATTTGATAATGATCTGAAATAGACAAAATAAATATTAATAAAGAGTATTTGCATAAATAAAGCAATTTATTAAAAACTACTGAGTATTATATAAAAAAATTATGAAAGTCAAAGTCAACTTTATAGTCAATCTCAAAATATGTCTGTACACACAGACAGATGCTTCCCACAGTTCAGAGGTCTAAAATAAAACATTAAAATACAAGAACACTCAATAATTACAAAAAACGTTTCAAACCTAGCAGCAAATTGCCAGCTTGATGAATCTGGTTGCCTTGGATCTGGACCAGGACTTTGTCCTTGGACCCGGGGATGGGTTGTAAAACGGAGCTGGCCTGAACTCTGCGCTGCAAAGCCGTGGCCACAACCGCAGGATCCAAACCGTACACTTCCAGATTCTTTATCAAGGTCACCTATAGTAAGCATATGGAAACAATTAGAGCTAGAAAAATAGTTTACCGCTTGTGTCAGCCAGTAAAAAAAATATACTGCAGTACAAACATGCTAAATGTATTTTTAAGGTCACGATGTCTCATTACAATGTTTGTCCTAACAAATGTAAACAGATCATTTTCAAGTAACATTTCACAATATAACACAAGATGGTAAACATGGCCGATGATACAGTATCTGCTAAACATTGGCATGAAAGCATGTTTATTGTGAGCATGTTAAAATGAGAATTTAGCTCTACTTCTGTGCCATAGTTCAGCCTCACAGAGCAGATAGCATTACTCTAGACTCCCTTGGCTATCCTTCATCAGTTTTGGTAGATGTAATCCCTGCTAATCTACAACTTAGAATTCAGGATATTTCAGTAAAGGTTGTAACCTTCTTATTGGAGCCTCGAGAAGACACAGCAATGTCTATGGGCTCGATGTGGCCCTTCTTCTGTATGGGTCTCTGTCCAGGGTACACAATTTGATAGCACTCCTGCATTCTTCCCAACGTCCTGTGAAAATTAGGAGGCACTGTTAAACCTACAGCAAAAGTTAGATGATGGAAAGATGGATAAATGGATTTTTATGTTGTATATTCACTTGCACATTGAGATGTGAAGGTTTGCACAAAAAATGTCTCACAAAATTCTAATGTTTCAAAGAAGATAATTACTAAGCCACACGAGCAAAAGGTAACGACCGTAATGTTAAAGGTTTTGCTAGATCAAATACAGATTGGGTTGGTTTTACTAAGGACAGAAATACACAAAAATACACCTTGATCCGTCTCTTCTTCTTCTTCATCACCAATTTCTGCTGCTGACCAATAACCGGAAAAACCTGTGGCAGCTCTTTAGCACCCCAAAAGTCTTTTTTTCTTTGCATGTAATTATAGTGTTGCTTCAGACACTGCAACACCTTAATGCAGATGTATACATCTGGCTTAAGAGACACCTTCTCAGTAACAAAAGTGATTTCTACCTAAAATGTGAGTCTTACAGTGTTGAAAAAAGCAATGCAGGGATGGTGTTTTCCTTTTTCCCTACCAGTGCCTCAAATTCCTGCTGAGATTTAAATTGTACCCATCAAAACTAGTTTCTAATTAAAGTGTTAGACAGTGGATGAAGTGGATTTTACTTAAGGCAATAGGAGAACAGAAAACATTACGGGATTTGTCCTCGTTTCTCGAATATGGCATCTTGTTTTTCCATAGCAGCGGTTACAAACCACATGTTTTGATGGAAAGACTTCAGAGCAGCTGAATTATTGTTTGTAGATCAGATTTGGATTACATATTTGCATTAGGATGATTATTTCATCCTGCGTCCTGCAATAACGATGCTGAACCTCTCCCTCAGCCCGCATTAGTGTATTCACATGTTCGTAGAAAGGATCAATGGATTTATTTGTATTGATAAATTGTTAATCTTTACAAATCCACATTATAGGTATGTATACAGTCCTATATACAAGACTTTAAGCATGTTCGATAAAACTCATGAAATGACAACATTTGGTGTTTTAGATTGCAAAAAATACCTAAAAAACTGACAGATATAAAATGATTAATCACCTGCTAAAAAGGTCATCCCACTTTAGGGATCCGATCTCCTGGTACTCCGATCTCTCCAGCAAGCAGTCACACAGAATAGGGTCTACAGTCACGTAGCTGTTAAGATGGGAGAAAACATAAAACAAAAAAAACATTGGCTTGATGGCACTTGACAAGAAATGCTCTGCCTTGTAAAAGGGATAGTTCCAGTCTAATGGAGCGGGGTTGTGGGAGGTACTCATCTATATTATTTCAGTAGATGATGGTTGGAACAAACCTGGTTTGAAAAAGCAGGTAGGAGTACCTACAATGAAACTAACAACTGCTGTGTACAGATTCAGCACCAACAACATTTAAGCCACCTAAAAAAAGGCCCAACTGAAAAAACTAAACCTAAAACACTGTTTTAGTGTATACCATATTTACTTTATTTTTGCCTTGCCATCAGACAGCCTTTGACAGATTATCAACGGATAAAATGTTATATCCGTTGATAATCTTTAAAGCCACAAGACTCCATTGATACCATGCATAACAAGAGTTGCTGGTGTACCGCTGACTCAATCAGTTAGAACACTTAACTCACACAATAACAACATGTAATATACCAAACATAAAGTGGTGACCTCCTGTGTTCTGTGAAGAGTCTGAGGGCTTTAAATTAACATAACGGCTTCTGTTCCTAGTCAGAAATAGCAGAGTAAAGATGAGGTAAAGATTAGAAATATATTATACATCTATTACTTGCTTTAGGTAGTTAAAATATGTTCCCCCCTGCCTCAGTACATTGCTCTCCTTCCGTGCGGTAACTCCCGTCTGCCTCTCAAACAGAGGGGCATGCAAACCGCCGAATACTGAAGGTTGTACATTGACTACAGTTAGGTACCTCATAACACTTCAAAACATCTAAACGATCCCTTTAAGCTATGCCAGTTGCTTGGCAGCTTTTATTCAATTTCCTCCCATTCCTGATGACCAATTTGTTTCGGAAGATGCACAATTTCCACTCCCTAAAGGGAAACATGAGATGCCTCTACTTCATCCAGTCACATTTTAGTTCATTATGATAACATCACATGCTAAGCTTTATATTAGCTCAGTGGCCATAGATGCTGCCTTTTTAGCATTGCTCCTAGTTAATACAAAAAAGCTGGTACGGTTTTTATGTTTCAAACTCAAACTACCCTTCAAGTCAGCTAACTAGCACAACGTTTGGTTGTGAGATTAATTAACATATCCTTATGATTTATGAAGACAAACATTAAATGGTACCAAATCATAGCTTTACGAGATGTTCTGAAATCTGTTCTTACTTACTTCTTATTATTTTCATCCACCAGTTCATTTTTCTTAACATACTCTGTGACAAGATGTTTCACTTCAGCAGGCTGCAGTATTGTTCCTTTCCTGTCAGGACATTAACACATATAAGTACAAAAGTAAATGTGCACATGTAAGTAATGTAATATTGTTTTCAGCTTAGAGACTGTAACGGAGGTGATCTCTTGGCCCATAGATCTCGGCCTCCGTTACGGGCACTAAAAACATTGCACAGGAAGCATTGGAATATATGTAACTAGTTTGTCTGTCTCTGTTTCCTGGTTTTAGTCTGAAAAGTGTTCCCCTTTCCCAATGTCTGTTGCTGATTGTGTGCCCACCTGTGTCTTGTTAGTCTGCATGTGTATTTAGGTGTTGTTTTCTTGTTGAGCTGGGAGTGTGTTGTGAGGTCCCTGTGGTTGGTGACGGTGTGCACATGTTCGGCAGGATTGAGGCTGTGAATCATTGTGTCATATGTTTATGAGGTAACAAATGCCCACACCGGGTTGTATTTTGGACGTTCTGCCTCTGTTTCCTTACTTGGTCGGGCAGCTCAATTGTCAGCTTCACAGAGACTTAATAAAAACCGTTGTCATGCTTCTGCCTTTTATAGCAATTCAAAACGATTACACAGTAAACCAAAACAGACACTTAACTTTTTCAATGTTAATTACTATAGGGAGAATCAGCCTGGATAAATGCCATATACAGCAGAAGTTAGAATGACAAAGAGATATTACGCCTGCTATTTAACACTAAAAAACACTCTTTCCGTAATAAAACTTAAAACAAATGAATAAATTACAACTACTACTCCTCCGTTGTTTTGAAAATACAGAACATATGAATATGAAAATACGTTTAATTACAGAAGTTTTAACTATTAGACATGGGATTACTTTCACTGAAGACACTTTGGATTCAAAGTGGCTGCTTGAGCATGCTGGTTTAAGACACTAGCATAAAAAGGGCCATTGTTAAGGTTACTCGTGCGCTTATGTGCTTTCTTTGCTCAACATGCAATCATGTTTCAGAGTTGCCAAAACACTGCAGCTATCAGTGAAGATGCGAAAGGATGATTATGATGATGATGATGATTCACGAGTGTCTTACAAGAGGATTTACTGATAAGGAGAACACAATTCAGTGTCTTTTGGGAGTAGTAAAGAGACAACAAGGGAGTCATTTAAATAATGGTCTAAGATTAAGTATCCTATGTCATGAGAAAACTGTGTTATCCTCTCACGGGGAGCTACAGAACAAACCTCCTGGAGTGGCTAGGGATTCAGTGTTATATCCAAGTGAACATGAAATGGATGCAAGCTAGCTGATATACTAACTTCAGCTCTCTCTGCTGACACCCTGCTGCCCTCACCATGCAAACATGTTGATGCATAAAGTCACCGGGTAAGGAAAACAAACACACCTCTTCTGTACATCGAGAAACAGAGGCTCCAGTCGAGAGGACACAGAGTACATAGTTGTGATCTCAGGAGGCTGGTACGGGGATTCTCCTTCCCCTTCGTCCTGCACCGGAGCCACCTTCCCTTCTGTCTCCTCGGGAACTTGGAAGGAACGCAGTCTATAAAATGTTAGAAGTAAGAAAAAGGAAAAACAAAAAGGGCTAGTCAGTCTGAATGTAGGCAGGCTGCAAGTTTGAATCTCCACCAAGAATTTCTATAAGTCGGGACAGGGTTTGGCTCACTGTCGATTTTTCCAGTCGACCTCTACAATGCTCTCCACACCCTTTGTCAGTTCTTTCATTCGCACAAGGTTATGCTGCTTCTGCATGGCCTGTAGAAACTTGGACAGCTGCCAGGAATAATCATTGAATAAATGCATACAGAGTTATAAATGAGTGTATTTTCATGTGTAAATTGTCACAGTCTAAGCATTTAATATACCTTTTTGTAGCTGGATTTCTTGATGTCAATTTGCTTTCCGCTTGGGCTGAAATAATACAATATGTTCTCAGTACTGAATTTAAATCCTTCTCAACATGTCTTGAAACATTCAGTGTACTTTACCAGCAGGCGAACATGTGGTTCCGGAGAAATGTACTGGTCAGCAGGGGGAGCTCTGACTTCTTCACCTTGCTCTTGAGAGCATGGAGAAAACACTGCAACAGCAGGGCGTCCATTGTCTCTGTGAAATCAGGGCATGACCTGGGTCCAATTTTGCCAATCACATTTTTTTCCACAGTTTTATCAACAAAACACAACGATATGGGCTCTAAATTAATTCAGTGAGCAAGCCCTCACGCCTGCCCTGCAATCATTTAGTAGTGAATGTCTACATTTAATTTGACAAGAGATAAATGCTACCAGGACAGAGTTAAGTACTTCAATAACTTGAGGTAGTTGTTATTATTTTAAATACATTGTAACACATATGGTGGGCGGTGTAACTAATTTGGTACCTTGTGGCATTTTCTGGTCATCCTGGTTACCATCCTCTTCCTCATTGCCCTTTTTCTCTTCCTCCTGCTCAGCCAGACTTAACGCGTCAACACCAGAGCAGGCTTGATCTGTGACCGTTTCACCGGGACATTGCTCTTCCTCCACACATTTTTCCACCACCTCCTCTTCCTCCATTTCCATCTCATTAACCTCACATTCCTCTTCGTACTCCCCTTGTCCGTCAAACTCGGCATTTGGTAAAGAAGGAGGACCTGACTTATCTCCAAAAGCCCTAAAAGGGGGAAAAGAAACATGTGCAATGTTTAGGGCTTCATAATGACTAAAAAAAACTGTGATCATAATTGGAAAAAGTTGTATTGCGATGATTTATTTTAAAAGAGGTACTGAGCATTCCATCAAAAAGAAATAAGTGGAAAATATGTATCAATAATAGTGTGATATAAATAATAAAGGAACTGATGATAAATTGGAAAACATGCTCATCAGACTCCTTGCAGGGAGAACGAGATGAGAAGATTGATTTCACTGTTTGACATTAGAAGCAGTCAATCTAACTTTTCATCCAACGCCCTTTAAACCAGAACCTGCTCAAAAAGACATTATTGCAATCTCCAGAAAGATGGATATTACTCACCAGAGATGATCCATGTACGTGTGCAGAACACACACTCCTCTTCCTTTCATGCCCAAACTGTGCATCTCTCCTGTGGAAACTGCAGCCGTGCCAACTGCAACAGGAGCTCTGAAATCAGCCAGGAGTGTCATACATAAATCTGTGATGAACGACGTGCAAGATATCTTTCCAAACATGTTATAATAACTTACCCATTGTTAACTAATGTAACAGAACAGTAGTCGCCATGTTTCACATCGGGGAGACCACTTGAAGGCACCACCACACCCGGCAGCATGAGATCTTTGGGGAACGACATTATTTGTTACTTGATATCAATCTAAATGTAAAGTATTACACATCTTTCCGGGTCTTGATCCTAAAAATGTATACCTGCCCCTCCAACCATCTTCTGCAGCACAGGAGGCCATGTCATGAATGTTGGCAGGAGAGCAGGGTAGCGCCAAAGAACATATACTGAAAACATAATATGACAACACACAGTTTAAATAAGTTACCAAAAATCATTTCTATGTAACTTAACAGCTAGCTTATTACCTGTAGGATAAAGGCGTTTCTCCAGTTCAAAGAAAAGTGGATTTTTGTGAAGAACATAAAGGGTCACAGCATCTCCCTTATGTGCATAAATCTTCACTACATTTAATTCCTCTTTGGTGGGAACCAGCTCAGACAGCTCATCAGCAGACAATGAAGGAAAGGCTGTAGACAGGTCAGCTTTCAGCTTTCTCCTAAAAGGTAAAGACAAAAGTCTCAGTCAATGGGTAACGTCATACAAGCAAAAACCACTGCTGCAGATATATACTAGATAAATGCAGCATGTTGAATATTTTTTATTTAAAAAAAGTGTCTTGCAATGTTTATATTTAACCAAACACGGCACACATTTAACATGCAGAAATAATTGTCTGCATGCCATGTACTGTATGTGGATTTTCTTAAATTGCAACCCCAATATTGTCACAATATCATTTGAAGTATTGGTTAGAAAAAGTTTGATATTTGATTTTCAGCAATAGACTGATTAGTAATACAGTCTGGGGGGTTCTGACTGATAATGGCTTGGCAGTGTTGGATTAGATTAATGCAGAGGTGTCCAAACTACGGCCCGTGGGCCATTTTGAATCGGCCCTCAGCAAATTAAAAAAGTATAATGGAATATGGCCCACAAATGAAACTTGTGCTTGTCTTTTATTGTACTTCTTAAATATTTATGTACAAATATATTACACAGTAGTATTCATGTGTTAATAAGACCACTTTTCAAATAAATTCAGTAAATTAAAGTTGGAAACATTTTCTAACATATCTTAGTTGATAAGAAAAAAGGCCAATGACTTACAGTATTTAAATAACAAGCTTGAAATACACCCTTCCTATTTCTCCTTATTATAATAAATCTGAGGCTTCTGTTTTAAGGAATGAGCTGCCTACACTCACAAGCATAATTTTCCTACATTTGATTGATTTTGCTAACTTATAACTGAACTTATGAGGCGATATTACCTCTAGTGAGTTGCCCAGCCCTTCGTGTATTCTTCTGTATGTGGCCCTCATTGAAAAAGGTTTGGACACCCCTGGTGTAATGCATGAACACAAATACCAGTATACTATTTGTACACTCAGTATCTGGGATTCAATGGTAATTCACAACAGCTAAAATTAGCTCACTGAGAAAGTGATATACTCCTGGGTTCTTGATGCTTCCAGAGGGGAACATGTTACTTAACATTAAGAAACATTCTGATTCACGACAAGTGAGGTCTAATATCTGGGCAGGTCTCTGAAAGGCTTGAAGTTGAGCTTGAGTAATTATAAACAAACCACTAAATAAATAAAATAGAAATAAACGGTATCATGTAATACATGGAGAGAAGCACATAAATAGTTTTGAGTTGACAGCAGTTCTTACTCACCTGTCTGATCCTTTGATTGCTGTATTGGATTTGACACGGATTGGTTTGGCAAACATCTTCTCAGATAATAAACAACTTCCGTGACAAATTCAGGATATCAGTCTCCAAAATAATATAAATGTTCATTACATCAGGGCACACATTCTCAAACAACGTCTAATTATTTGCGAAATAGCCTAATAGTTATGTATTTTGGGCTTTACAGTACTCAGATATTCCTCGTTGGGTACGACGGTCCGACACATATTTATGTCCGACGTGAAACTGTACCGCGGCAGATCTAGGGAAACGTTAGTTCCGCAGTGCGAAATAAGCACATGGATGTATGATAATTAAATGATGATAATGTATTATTTTTAGACCCGTCAGTAATAACTTGAGAAGGGTGCATACGCTAGGAAAACTTTAAATTCACACGCGGAGTTGCCTACTTCAAATTGCTAATCCAATTGATCTAGTATTTAGGAACCACCAAGCAAAGAGATAAATTAATGAAAATGTGTATTGACCCCCATAACCCTGTTCGTGTTTATGCTCATACTGTATGTTATAGCATGTTTGAAGGTCAGTGAGGCCTGCCTCTGTATTATCCACAAATATGTAAGTTTGATTTGTGATTTCACTGTTAACTAAGGCTTACAGAGAATATTGTATTATGACTGAATAGCCTACATGTCAAAAGCTGAATAAAAAAAGAATTTCCAAAAAATATTTTTTTTATTGTATTTAGATGAATTGTCGTAAAAGATGAATTCCCCTCCTTCATTTGATATGTTCCACGTTTTGTTGCTGTGATGGTAACTTTCTTAGTTGACAGAACATAACTTCATGCTAGCAAACCAGTCTTTAAACCCCACAAAACACCAAAACAGACAGTAATTATTTTTATAAGGTATAGTAATATTTCTGGTCTATACTGGTTTTCAATTATGGTTCTCAATCCGATATTCAGAACAATAAAATGATTGTAATATTTGCTATGTGAAAATGAAGTGTAATAAACCTCCTCTTGGTAATCCGCATTAACACCAGCCACTGCCTGAATTGTGTTGCTCCGAGAGTATTTTTATGGTTATATTGGCCTCTGAGCAATGCAAAGGTTGCGAAAGAAAGCACAGCATTTCTAAGGTTTTGCAGTCAGGGGTGCAAAGTCTTGGGTTGGTAGGTGTGAGTGGGGGGCGGCATTCTGTCATTTAAATGCTATATGCAGCCAGAATCTACACACTGTACTTTTAATAATTGTTGATCTCCCGGATATTGGCAAATCCATTATCATCCCCAATGGAAAGCAAAGTTTATTTCAACAGCACCAACTCACACAAGCCAAAAGATGTTCCTAGTTATTGCACACATTTCTGGATATCTAAATTGGTTATATGCAGTAGTGGACTACTTTGATAATGGTATGTTGCATTCAAAATTTTAATAATTGATTTTACAAACTGAAAATGCACACCTCGTTTGCAAGCCCTCAACATAGAGCATCGATTGTGTTGAAGCACCTTTTCTTAAAAGAATAGTATGCTTTTGTTAAAAAATGAATGATATGCACTCTGTTACAGTTGAAACTGAGTCCACATAAATAAATAAATAAATAACCATTTTAATCAGGCAAATAATTTGAAGAAAAAGTCAACACTCTCTTGGCTTCAACATGGCTTGGGTAAACGAGGGCGATGACAATGCAAAAGATGATGATGAAAATTCAAATGATAACGTTGATGGACATGCAAAGCCCGGGTGCCAAGAGGACATTATCCCTGGAAATGATGTGTCTAATGTGTCAAGCAGAGGGAGACAATCCAGGTCATCTGTTTTTATTATTTAATCCGCACGGAAAAGACAATTCAGAAAGAAACTCAGACAGAAAAAAAACCATGAGGGAAATCAAGGATTACTTGGAGCTTGAGACAAATAGCACCTATTGCTCTCTTTTTTTTTTAAAGGAAGGAAGTACACTTGTAGGAAACGCCCTATTATTCAAATGGCATTAGTTCCTATATTAGCAAAAGACTAAAAGATCAAGGACGTTAATTCAACCCAAATGCTAGATCGCTTTTGATGAAACACAAACTAATTAGTATTTGGATCAAGGCTCAAGAGCTCCACCCGTTTTATTCACACTTGATGTACAACCAAAATTGCAAATAATACACAGATAGGAACAAGTACGGCATCTCAAGAAATGGACGCTTATTATCCACAAAGAGACAAAACCTCATCATCATGTCTTGTTACCCATTGTTTTACATTTTTTGAGAATTTTTAACATTGTTTTGAAGAGAGGACCAGCAGTTACAAAAAAACAATTCACTAGGGGGCAGCACATAAAGCTGGTATTTAGCCGCCTCATATCATATGACAGGTATTGTCATATAACAAGGATATCAAAGGGCAAAATTTATTTTTGAAAGAACACTTTGGCAATGAACACAGAACATCTTCAGCCTTTGCGGACAAAGCATTTGGGTGGCCTGTTGTTAAGCAGGCAGGAATTTGCACTGTTCCTAAGAGGGTGCTGCATCAATTATCCGCTAATTACCCGTTTTTACTGAGTGAAATATGTAAATCTTTCTGGTCACAATAACGTGTGAAAATGATTAGGCCTACCTATAAGCACAATATAAATATAAATTCACAAAATGCTTATGCACCGTCCCTTCAATGTTTCAGGATGATGAAATACCCACCAAAATCATTATGGGACATTTGGGAAGATACATTACCAAAAATTACAGGTTGTCACCAGAGCCATAACCAGGAAGATGCCATGGCTGTGATGGCAGCCTGTAGGAAAGTTGGGCGTTTAAAGCTTGCGAGATAAAAGAACAACACACAGGGCCACATTCCCAGATATTGAGATTTTTCTGTATATAGCACCAACTTGCCTCATTCACTATTTGATGTTTTTTTCTGACCCGATCAGGAGTGACATCTAATGAGGCCGATTTGCAACAATATTTGCACTAACCATACGGTAGCCTCCTAAGCCAAGGGCACACAAGATGCAAAAGCAGCCCATAACAGCTAAGAAGTTGTCCTCATAATCAAGCCTCTATTAAAAGGAATCATATCCAATATGCTGGCACTTAAATTTGATTGACATTTATCAAAAGGAGAGCATGTAATTCCTGAGAGGAAAATGAATTTGTTTTGGATGCTTGAAGGCTGGCCACATGAGCAAGGAATGCAGAAGTCATCTGACCTGTGACGAATGTAATCTAAAACACCAGACTATCTTGAAACAAAACAAATAAATCACAGAAAGCACCAGTTAGTGTACTTATCTCTATAAAGGCATGTGGTTTAAAGGTTGCCAGAGACCATGACTATAACCTTTCCATTGTGTGCCAGTACAATTGAAACCTCAGAAAGGAGATAAGATGCTGCACAGCTCTGCCTTCTTGGATTCTGGGGTACAGCAAGCTTTTGTACCAACTGTTTTATTAAGAAGCTGAATTTAAAGGGCACCAAGACCAATATTTTGTGACACATGGGCCAAGAAAAGGCTGTTCAAATCCTGACAGAACTGGTGGGGCCCAAATTGTATGGTTTACAGTTTGTGGAGCTCTCCAAGAGGTTTACACACAGGCAATCCCTGTCTCAAAGAACAACATCAGAAGGAAGTTTTCAGAATTGGACACTGGTGTTAACATTTTGATAGAGACTTTTGCGGCAAAAGTCATTGAGACCTGGGACATTTTCAACATCCAAGATTATGGAGCCGAGAAGACCCTATTAGGATGTGAAGCCAATGGCATTTAAGGGGGGGTGGTTGTTAAAGGAGCTATTCTATCATATGCCTTTACACCGCTTCAATTACATTTAGTTCCTAGGATGCAGCTTTGGTTCACGACAACTTTGTGTGAACTGATGTCTTATACACTGAGACGGATAATAAAGTGGAACATATCTTGAATGTGAAAGGATCTATAGGAAATCCATCGTCTGATTGGGAAGCTATTAAGCCAACCAGGAATTTCTCGCATACACAAAATTATATGTATACTCAATTGACCTTTCGCAAAGCCACGCCCCTAAATGCCCGTTGTCCAATCATATTCGATCACGTGCGCGGCTCCCTGTGGAAGTCCGACAAGCTTAGCGTTCAAATTCATTGCGAAAATGGTGAAGCGTTGTGCTTATGGTCTTTGCAAATCGGATAGCAGATATCCCATAAGCTTAAAATATACATTTTACTGTATATTTTAGAATGAAATGTAGTGAAAGTAAGTTCTCTAAAAATGGAAATACTCAAGTAAAGTATATAACATTGCATCTATTGAACAAAGCACAGATAGATGTTATCAAATGTTTGGCTTGGTGACATTTGTGTTTAGTGGGACATGTTTAATATGACAGTCATTAATATGCTATAAGTGTAATCCAGTTTTTTTTTTATAGTACTTCTATTCTGTATTTAATTTTTTTACTACCAAAATGTAATAAAGTACTTCTATTCTGTATTCAACTAATGTCAAACTGTCTAATTTGCATCATCAATATAACCAATAGGGCATACAGACCCTCACACTTGTTTACAATGTTGATTTCTCTCATATTGTTAGATTCAAATGCCTATATTTATATATTTCTACTATTACCCTCTTACTAGTTATGCTGTAGTTGTCATACTGTCTCTATTTATATAATACAACTCTGTACACATACATCTGATTAACACTACACTATTAATTTGTATATTTGTACCCAGTTTAACCACCTGTACATTGTATTTATATACAATGTACAGGTGGTTAAACTGGGTACAAAATATACAAATTAATAAACATCCAAGCTAGCTAAAGCTGTCATAAACGTTAGCCCTATAAAATAACTAGATGTACGATTTCAATAGCAATGACAACTCGATATTACAAAAGCAGAACATACCCAGCAGTACACGAACAAGCCTGGTCCACAATATTGTGCTCGTCGAATTTGACATACAACTCATGTGGTTTTTCACTCTTGCACTGCGACCTGTATGCAAGTGCCTGTATTGATGTTGTGCCTCNTTGTATATCTGAGACCTATAATACAGGACTGTCTCAGAAAATTAGAATATACATTTTTGTTTTTTTAATTGCATTACAGAAAATAAAGAACTTTATCACAATATTCTAATTTTCTGAGACAGTCCTGTATTATAGGTCTCAGATATACAAAACATGTCTCTGAAGTGTTTGGCTCGAAATACCAAACAGATCGTGCATTATAGCATCCCATAAACCCACTGGGCCACTCCCCAC
>NW_011358549.1:128655-145334 GCF_000735185.1 Notothenia coriiceps | reverse complement strand
AAGACGACGGACATCTAAGTGCTACAGTTTCGCTGAAAATCGTGAAATGAATCTTTATCCTAAAGGACCACTTGACCACGTCGCGGACGTGTTGCAGACCCCTTTGGAAGAAAGTGAAAGTTGAGTAAGTACAGAGAAGGGTAGTACTTGTAGCGCGGTCTCCGTATAGTCGGAAAGTTATCCGTACACACACGCAAACTCCAAAACACATCTACACACATATTGAGAAGAAGCTGATCTCCTTAAGATATGACAAAATAACATACCTGACCGACTGAACCGGTAACGGGGTTTCTGACAAAAAATTCCTTTTGCGAATATTACTCAACTCAAGTCAGACATACTAGACGCAGGTAAGAGAATGTAAAGTCAATTTGTCGAAACTGTGTAAGTGTAGAACAGTTAGTTTTTATTTCTGGATATACTTGACGGACATGGTAGATTAGCCTCGTATGGTCCAGGGTGCTAAGTTATTTCGTCCTGACTTCGTTGAGGAAACACGTAGTCAGGTTAGGAGTGTCATGTTAATGTCTCAGATTTAGGGTCTAGTTCTACGTGCGACTTCCGCAGGAAACCGTCGAAAAGAGAGTGCTAACACGACAATACAATTTACACAAACAACAAACAAAACTAATACACAGACCTATGAACAGACAACCTACAAGCTGTACCTCGAGGACACTGCGTTCATTTTAAGACAAGACTACTTGTGTAAAAATCAAAGGCCGAGAAAAACCACACTTGCGCTGTAAAGCCTTGATATAGCCCCATTGATTCCACCCTTTTGCTAGGACGCCACACTTGCGCCCCGATAACTGAGACGTATCTCCGGCGGACTTGCGACCAATATCTGCTCCAACCCTAGCGACTCTTTACGATGAGGCGTTCTGGGTAAGAGTGCGCGGCAAGATTTGGACCAAAGAATGAGTCTATACGTTCGGTGTGAGCCGACACCTCACAAACACGACACGAGTCCCTACCAAAGCGAACAAGAGCGACATCGGCGCGGGCTGCCGGCCTTTGCGGACAGACGAGGAGCGTCGTCGAGGCTTTGTCGCCGCCGTCGTTACTCTAAGCGTGTCCGCCCCCTTCTGTGCCTCGCAGGTTGTTATCGGCAAATCCTGTCTCACTTTTTTTTTTCTACCCTTGAAAATAATTAGCGGAGTACACCCTTTACACAAAGAGGATGTAAACTGGGCTAGGATCACAATCCTCCGTCACACGACGGTAAAACTTGCCACGCGGCCCCTCTCAATCCCTTGCCACGGAACGAGTCCCTGTCGGACCATTGTAAACCCAGACAACGGGCCCTGAACATGACCACTGAGAAGGTCCAGCGGTTCGGTTGAGACGGGATAGTTGAAGCGGTGGTGTGGGTCTTAATGACCACTTATGTGTCTGTATGACATGACCTTTGGTTACAGGTGCAAACGTGTTAACGGTGTTAAATTTAGAACAGATCATCTGGAGTTGTGTACCTTTATACTCAGTCATCTTTGTACCGGTACTGTACCCTGGGATTCCGACAAAAGTAGAATCAGAGTTCAACTGAACAGTATTGTCGGTGTCCACCGCGTCTGGATACGTACACGTTTATTCTGGGTGTTCGGATTTTGTTTCATTCTACACATTTGTCTGTCCTAGAAATTCAAATGGTACCTGGTCGTTAGCATTTATTTGAGACTTTTAAGGTCATAGGGACGCGCCCGCAAACTCATCTCCCAAAAAAGAATCCACCACGTCCGGCACTGAAAAAAGAAACAGATGTTGATGGTCCGCGGCCTCAGCCCAACTACACAGGGGAAAAAAAAGTCGCCCCCGAACATCGACGCCCATTGAGCCACACTTACCTCCCGTAAAAGACAAAGACCAACCGAAATAAACCCAAGCTTTCAGCCCCCCCTGTTACAAATAGAAAGCACCCTGGACTAATCCTCCACATCCTCGGAAACACTAACTAGGTCCTCCCTACCTTGGAAGACAACCATAGGGAAACCTCCCACCTCATCCTCCGAAGAGAAAACCCGGTTCTTATCAAAGGGTTTATCAGGACCCGGCCCTTAGGATTTAAAAAGACCAAACCTTCGAGAAACCTAAGACACGACTCGTTTCCCCAAAACCCCAAAAAACCCCTCGTAGACAGAACCACCCATAAAAAAAAAGATCCCCCCTCGCAAAACCACCTTACCCTCGGAGGAGGGGAATTAGCCACCCATACTAAGGGTTGACAGGACGGAGACCTTTGTTGGTTCTAAAACACCATCCCCAAACCTTGACCGAACGCCGACACCAGCGTTTCAAAGGTTCCCAATCAAACCCGGAAAATAGAAAGTCCCGTTTTTGGAAAAAGGAAAAACAACCAACATTTTCCGACTACAATGGTATTTACTGTCCTGACTAAGGTCCCCAGAGAAGTCTTTCCCTACCCAGGACTCCCCCTGGAACCTAACGGACGTTGGGGTCACCCCTGTTGGGTGGTGTATCGTGGAAGGAAACCAATAACCCGAAGAAGGGTAAAGGTTTTTGGTGATAAAACTCCAGAACCCCCTTAAGGAAAGATAAGGGGGGTCCCACAAAAGTTAGTGAAGGTGAAAAAGGAGTAGGGGTATAGTAAAGGAAGTAAGTACAGGGGTTTGGGTAGTCTCAGGAACAAAACAAACCGTCAATAAAGAAAGACCGAAAAAAGAAAGACCGTCGTTTTCCGGAAGAAAGAAGAAAACGATCCCGTACCCCGTCCCTACAATAACCCGGTAAAAACCTTCCCTTCATTAAGGGGAGACTTAAAAGGTACGACTGTCTCCGGAGACCGCTTCAAACCACTAAGAAAAAAAGTATAAACCCGAAACAACCTACCCAAAATATCAAAGAAACAACAAGTAGCATAAATCACAAACACACAGAAACAAAGAACACAGGTAAAAATACCCCCCCGAAACAAATACCCCCCCGATGGAAAGCGTAGTGAAAGTCACTTTTGGATTCAACCTTCTTCGACCTCACTCATGGGAACCGTCCAAGACTAAAAAAGGTAAGGGCAAATTTAGTTCTAAAAACAAAAATAGGAAACCTTTAGGAGGGAACCCTTAGACCCGAAACCCCCCTCACTAGGTGGGTATTGACAGTTATAACAAACAGTAGACCCGAGGACACATACCCCTCTCCTCACAAAGAATGAAAGCTAAGGGACTAACACCTCCCAGAAAAGAACGAAACAAGCAAAAACCTAACCGGAAGAAAAAGAAAACACATCTTCCCTAACGTCAAAATCAACCATCTACCGGCTTTTGAACAAGCAGCAGAAAATAATTAAAGTGGACCTATCATGCTATATTTGAATAATATATTGTAGGGCCATACAATGCCTCATTTCACTCTATTTGCTGTATTCCAGCCCTGTTTTTGCAAGGGCTGATTCTGTGGCAAATGAGCTGCAGCTGACCACGCCCCCCAGCAAATGTTACCATGCTGTTACCATGCTGTTACCATGCTGTTACCATGCTGTTACCATGCCACGGCAACCTCTCATTCCCCTGATAGGTGGAGAGTTGCCCATATAGGCGGAGCTCCCCGTTTCTGACGTCAGAACAATTTCCGTTGCAGCTCCGTTTTTAGAGATTTGGGTATGGAGGAAAAGAGAGAGGGTTGTGTTTTCTGACACTTGGTGAGTTCCCTGGAACACCGGGGACACATATTCATGTATAAAAGACGTACAAAAGTGCATTTTGCATGATAGGTCCCCTTTAAACATTTTACAAAAGCAACACCAGGGGCTGCTTGTAAGGAGTCTCAGGAGTGAACTGATGCTTTCCTCGAGCACACACACTTGTTTCCATTCTCTTTACAGGTGGAGCCATAATATTTGTGTCTAATTCACTCAGTGTTCGCACGTCTCCCTGTTTCCATCTCTGTCTCTCCTCGCTCTTCACACACAGAAAGGCAGATACAAGTACTGACACTTATACTGTATCTTACCAAAATGACATCATCTCTTTCCCTAACTTTCTCACACATGTGCTCCCATACTTATCACCCACGCTGACACTCTCACGCAATTGACGCACACACGTCCACGCAGTACCACTCACTCCTCTCTCACATCAGTCAGCGGTCAGGTTTCGTCGCTCACCCTGCCTGTTGGGTCCCCCCTCTCCCTCCTCGCCATCAGTCATGTTGTTCAGCATCCTCTCTCCTCCTCAGGCGGTGCGAAATCAGCACGATTTGTATTGTTTTTCTTTTTAAAATCTGGATGTTGGTGGGCTAAAGCCAACCAGAAGATGATGCTTTACTTCTGTGTTCCCCTTAGTCTTTACTGTGGTAGCTCAGTAAAAAAAAAGAAGGAAAAAAAAGAGGGAATATTTCATCCTCTCTTTTACTTGTCTTGTCTGTTGCGTGATGCCATGTGTCTCTCTCCAGGAGGAGGATGGAGAGACTGAGAGAGGCTGCAGGGGGGGGAGTTGATGATGGTGCTCTGTGTCACTCACATGCACGCTCTTGGTCTCTGTGCACCACTCACCCCCCAGTCAGTTTAAGCCCAATGACTACATTCATCATGTATTCAGAAGGTATTATCCCTCCCTCCCTCCCTCCCTCACGCACGGTCATCATCATCCATCTCATCATGAGAGAGGGATGGATGGAGAGGGATTGAGAGACAGAGGGATTCACGTCAGATGACAAAGTAGTGCCTCCTGAGATTAAGCATCTCCTTTGATGTTCTTTTTAGACGGTAGATGAGATTCAATTTCATTACTGAGTATTCATCCCTCTTTTGTTACTCTCCCTGACCCTGCTTCTCTCTTTTATATATTTATACGTGGCCGTGGCCCATTATCTGTTGAAGGGCAGCAGGCGGCACTTGTATAACTCTTTGAACTTAAAATGCAAGCCTCTCACCGTTACCATGCAGGTTGGTGTTTGCACAATTGTGTCCAGTTCGAATCTGCTATCGTAGCCAAGTAAAACAACTAGATTTCTTTGCAGGATTTTCTAATACCTTATTCAGCATTCAGCTCTCAGGCCTTTGCTAATCCATTATATTTTCTAATGATTGAGGGTTTTCATCCAGCATCTTTGGGAGGCAAAACAACTACAGAACAACCTGCCCATAAATCAGTCATGCAAAAAACTTAGTAAGACATACCTTTATAATTTATTTGAATCATATCAAAAACAGATTTTCATGTCATGATCATTTAAATGTTATTCTTCTGTTTTGTTGTATTTTTGTTGCTTTGCTTGTTTAAATAAATATGTTGCATTATATTGTGTAAAACGTGCTATACAAATAAAGTGTATTATGATTATTACCATATTTATTATAAAAGATTCACTTATGCTGGAACATTCACATCAGCTTTACACCTCAAACAAGAATTTCACCAGGACAATGAATAGGATTTCCATCAATACATTACAATTATTGCATGGGGGTCACCTAAATGTCCCTGAGCTCCAGGGACATTTTAATTTGTAAGGAAGGCAGCCTCGTGCAGCCAAGGAGAGGTGGCCAAATGAGAAGACATTATATATTATGTTCGAAGGGGACAATGGGATAAAAAGCAGGAACATTAGAGGAGAAAATTGAGCAAGAAGATGTAGTAATCAAAGAAAAAATGGACGTACAGGTGGCTGTTGAAGCCTGAATAGCTGCAAGCTATTGGATTAAACATTTTTGCATGATGCATGTATCAATCTGAATTTTAGAGAGCATCCCTAATCCTCACCACCTGCCTAGAGATAAAGCTAGCATGGCCAAAAACACAACTGACATTTAATGGATGAAAGGAAAGCTTGTTTTCAAACCATTAGTACGCTTTACATTATGTCACAGTGAACTGTTCCCATCAGATGATCTCTGAGTTTTGGCAGATGTTCAGAAAGATGTTATCCCCACTGACTAAACCAGCCACAAACTGCATGATGTTCACATCAAGGGAACTCTCACCTCTCTGATATTTTAATCATCATTTGTTATAATAGCTGCTCTGCAATACTACAAGACACACAAGAAAGACGTTAGAATATCTGAGTGACAGGAAGATGAACAGGGAGAAAATAATAATATGGTGATGGAGATCCATGCGGAAATTAATCAGCAAGCGGAAAGAGGGTTTAAGAGTGGGTCACAAGAGGGTAAGACAGAAGCTAAAGGATAATGGGACAGTTTAGTCCATGAGAGAGCATGTTGCCCTGTGAGTTGAGCACATTTAACAGAAGCAACACGAAGAAGATGTCAAATTAAGGGCTTGCATGAGGAAGATTAGAAAGGCCATTAAGTAGTCCTCATCAATCAATCATCGAACACTCAGCAATCTTGTTTCACAGTGTAAGCAGCCCTCAAATATCTGCAGGGATGTTGATCGTTTTTTATTGTGAAGTGTCCCCAAAACCCACAGGAGGTCCATTGAGCGGGTTCTGAGGCAAACATATTTGTTAGATATTTTAGATCAATGTGACTAAAATGTGTATTTTTGTCAAGTTGAAAACAATACAAATAGTTAGAAATGTTTTTCGCCACTTGAGGTTCTGAAAGCTATTTTTTTAAATATTTAATTATGCAAATATTAGATTAACAGCTGTTGCAGTTAATGCTAATGTCAATTCAACCATCCAAAAAAAAGGGAACCATTTTAAGCTGACCAAGATCAACTTTAATAAACTGAAAACCCCCTGTGAAAGGTTCAATGTTGTAAGATGAAAGCACGGATACACCAACACGATGGTAGAGACCTGTCATTCACAAAGTAGAACTCAATGTACAAAATATACATCATGTTGTATTAAAGAAGACTTAAAACCAACCATTGGGACCATCAACTCAAAACGGAAATGTTTACCGAGATAATAAATCAAGTGAGTAGCAGGGTCATTTTCTCATAGACTTCTATAAAATCTGATTTATTTTTGAAAGCAGTGGAGTCGCACGCAGCTGGTTATTAGAAATAATGTAAAGAAAGAAAACGTTTAAGGCACTTTCCCATAAGCTTCACTTTTCAGACCGCTTGATTTGTCACTACCTGCAACCTCTGTCGCATATACTTAGTCATTTTGTCCATTTCCTATTTAACAAATATCTATTACAGTGAGTTTACAATTGCACTTTTACGTAGAGCCCTTACTCTTTGTCTCTATCCCTGTAGTATTCTATTATTTCACATGCTGCACGATGTCTGTAGGCTGAATGTACATCCAGCATGCGTGTGGCCTAACCCTGCCCTGTCAGTGACAGTGGGCTGTTGGGTGGGCCGTGATTGGCAGAGAGCCTGAGAGCCATCTTCATCTGGGCCAAGCGGCTTTAGCTCTTAACCCATGGGCATCTCCCTCCCTCCCTCCCTCTCTGTGTGCTGCTGCATATGTAGCTCTGAATACGACTGTTCACAAACTCATTTACTCCTCTGTTAGTATGGAAAAGCATTCAAGCACACACTACACCGGCAAATAACCTACAGAGAATATTTTCCCAAAACACACACAGGAACAGCACTATGAGTGGAGTGCTATAATCCCGCAGATTAAGGCCATGGAGCGCTGATTTTTTTTCTGATCAAGCACCGGGCTTTTCTGTTGCTCACAATCCATCATTCAGCTCTTCTGACAGCATTAAATCATCTAACCTTTGTCATGCCTAATAAACTGAGAAACTTCCTTTTTGACACAAGGAACTAAAAACTAGCACTGAAGTCTTAAATTTGATACGCCAGATTACGCTAGACACTCCTTAAATTGTCATTAACCAACATCTTCCTAATTTAGTTATCAAGACATCACAACCTCTCTACAGATTGCTATCCTGAACACTTTTAAACCCTTTCCTTTTTAAAACATTAAACCATTTACTGGCAAAACATCAGTGAATCAATATAATACATTTGAACTTTGTCTGTTTGCTGAGCAGGTTTAGAGTGGTTATGCTGAGAGCAGCTTGAGAAACAAAACGTTAGAATTGTATCTAAAGCTTCTACTATACTGGCTATACTGTAACTTACTTACAATGACGCCTACGTTGACACTTTTACGATATACAAATTGTACTTCTACCTAATTGAGCCAAACCCTTAACATGCTCCCTCTCTGGGAATGCCACACATCACATGTCCCAAATGCCCACATTTCTTAATAAAGGAGACGGCTTTTGGTCGTAGCACAATGGCTGTAAATCAATCAAGAATCCCAGTTGATTAATTATCCAAAAGACTGAGAGGTATAAGGAGAGCATATTTAAATATAGGGAAGACAAGCGTTGGCAACATTTCTTGTAGGGGTTCACATCCTGCCACTGAGTCTACTTGCTACATTGTAGCAGTACCAAACATTAATAGCTTCTCATCTCAATGGATGTGATATCACGTCGGTCAGCAACAATCTGATTTCAAAAGTCTTAAATGTTCTGGGTTTCTATGGTTTTATGGTTTTGCACCAACAATGACCTTAGTCTGATATTTTCCATTAGGGCTGTACAATATTGGCCTAAGAGGAAATCAATAAAGCCCGGTGTCACTGTAATGAACAATATGGATTGCACCTTTAATTGTCAAGTAGGATGTAAAAAGGAAAAACAAATCTGCGTTTTGTGACTTCAAGTGTAACACAAGGAGTCATTAGGCAACTATGTTTGTAAAGACAAGCTTGTGTGAAAGTCTGTACCTCACACAAATATACTTATAGTCAGATTTTGCAATATATATAGGCATTGTTGACTTGTGAAAGGCAGAGAAGCTTTTTTATTTTTTATTAATTAAAATGGTTCTGACCTCGGCAGTTAAAGCGTTGATATACATTTTAATAATGATATGCATATTTTGTAGCAAAGATATGAATACAGATAGAGATAAATCACATAAACCAGGGGTATTCAACTAAAATTGAACGAGGTCCAGTTAAAGAAAATCTCCCCATGCAAAGGTCCGGAACATCAAGATGTCTAACTTGCTTTATGAATTAATGTGATATATATTGAAGTAGCCTGTAGCTTTATCAACGTCTGCATGTAATCAACAACTGACTGCCAATCAAATAAAGAAAGTACAATTCATAAACAATAATATTTATTGTCAATTGTCGTAGACCGCTCGGTTTGCTGTTCCTTCACTTTATTTTTATATTTATATACATTTATTTTGGACGAAAACTTAGCGTGAGGAAAGGCAAGTGTGGCGTGAGTGCGTGAGATATGGGTTAATCGCGTGAATCTCACGCTCAATGCGTGAGTGTTGGCAGCCCTGGATTTATGTTGTGCAATTTTCCAAAATCACATTGGTTTCTCATACAGCATCTCTGTAAACTACGTGTATTCACTTAATTTCACTCTCTGCCTTTAACGGCTCGCTCCGGCCCCCACCCTCCCTGTGAGCACAGTCTGCTCTTATTGGTTGGTTCACGTTGTGAATCGCGCTGAGCTCCGTGGAGGTATGGTTTCCTTGTTTAGCGATACACAGCGAAACACAGCCAAACTCATCCTGAGCACACACAAAGTCACAGGCAGCCGAAGTAAAAACAATAAGTGTGGCTTGATATCGAGTAAGAAAAAGGTTGATAAACGCTGGGAGAATTTCGCCCCGATCCCAACTGTCTGTTATCAGCCTGCAGCCAGGGAGGAGAGATCAGCAGAGCTGCCTGCACTGAGTGTGTGTGTGAGGTAGTCCGTGGATTGGTCAATTTGGACCAATCAGCGGGGGCTTAACGTAAAAGCTCCGCGGAAGTAACGTAACGGCTCTACGGATTGGTCCATTTGGTTCCGGGTACGGTTGACATCATGCGTACCCGGAATAATCAAATGGACAATGACGTATCTCCAACGAGGCGTTTTGGGGAGGTATTTTCTGTGTTAAGAGTTTTACTTAAAAACCTTCATAACACAGAAGGGGACGGGTAATAACCAGAAAAGTATGACATGGGACTTTTAACAGTTTCAGACGATTATAGAACAATATCAGTCTTTACACATCATAACAATTGAACCGTTTTAAAGTTTCTCTTTCTTTCTCTCTTATATTGCAGTCCTTCACTAAACATTTTTTGAATTCAGTGCGAGAATTGAGCTGGAGCTTGTCCTACCAGGAGTTTGTAAATCTGGGCTGCAATGGTGTCAGAGCCATTCTTATACACACATGCAGGTGCTCATTGGTTAGCTTGCCCTGGAACCATATTTCGTTTTAAGTTTGATCCTGGTGGACTGATCATATCGGGCTCTGAGACTGCTTATTTTTTGTAACCTCAGTTCTGAATTGAGAGGGAATGTTTGGTCAAACACTTTGTGTTTTGTCTCATAGTGGCGTTTTGGCACTTTTAATGAGCGCCACGTTCTCTGAACAAATGAGACACACTGGTTCTGTGCTCCCAGTGGGCAGGATGAACATGAATGAGTCCGTCCACTCAGGGTTAAAATCTCTGTTCTCACTGTCCACTTTCCTCTTCTTGGAGAGCGCCATGTGTAATTATTTGTCTCTCCCTGTCTGCCGCTAACACGCCTGTTCACTCTCCGTCTTCTCTCCCTGTATCGCTAATTATTCTGTTCACTTACTTTCTTCTCCGCTTTTCTCTGCCGCGCTCTCGTCTCTTCTTCTGTGTTTCTCTCCCTGTATCGCTCATTCGTCTCTTTCGCCCCCTGTCGGCAGCGGTTAAAATAGAATCGTCCCGTTAAAATTGAAATCCCCTATTAATGTATTGATATATAGGCCCGTGTCCGTATAGGTCGGCGTGTGGGTCCGGATCCGGACCGCGGTCCGCCTGTTGCCGACCCCTGACATAAACCATATGAAAAATATATATTGGGCTCAATTAGGAGTTAGACGGCAAGGAGCAGTTGATACAGAAAGCAGGCAACATCTAGAAGAGATCAATATATCCACTCACATGTTGGTAAATGTCGGGTTTTGTATTTTACAGCTGAGGCATATGCAGGAGAAATATTATATTGGTGTTCGGGGATCTGTATATTTTACTTTTCCTCTAGAAACGCCACTTAAAATAAAAATGTCTGCGCTTTTTTTAGTCTTTTTTTATGCGAAACAAATAGTGCGATGACTACACAGTATATTTACTTTACTTTTGTTTCGTATGCCATTGTATAAAGGAGATTACATTTAGGAAATATTCAGTGCAAAGTGAAGTGTGAATATATCTGCCAATACTACTGTTTTTTATTTAATTATGAAACATTATGCCATTTTCAATTATCTATAGAGAGAATTATACAAACGATAATAACAAACAATACCCTTTACACTGTAGGCTAAACACGCTGTGTCCACAACAGGCAACTGGGACAGATCTGTTTGCTCAAATTATTTATATCTATTTATGATTCAGCAAAAATCAATCCCACGAGAAGTAAAAATACCAACCCAAAATATTAGTTAATCTGCTGCTTCGTCAGAAATGTTTTTTGTTTTTTTTCCTATTTTGGGTCTCTAATCAAAGTGGTTAAGTAGTTTTGGTCAGGAAAAATGTCAAATGGTGTAATCCTTTTTTAGCACTGCAATCCTCTCAGAATAATGACGTACGGTAGCTTGTCTGATGGATCAGTGACTGGCAGCAGAGTATCCTAAAACTGCCTGTTTGTTAGATGAATAACATGCAACTAGTGTTTGTTCTGAAGGAAAGGCAAGAACTTTCTTCATGCATTTAATAGAAAACTACTCCTAATTGTTGGTTACTTATTACTTAAGTGAGTGTTATTCATTACTGGGAAGAACTGAAAATATGTCCAGTTAGCTTATAATTAAACAGTTTGAGATTTGGGGAAACTCACATTATTCATATAATGCTATTAAAATGTTTGGCCCAGTTCCAACTTATAATGTTTTCAAAAATCCTTTTATTACAGGCAAGGAAATATTATTGTTCGGGCCTTGTGAAAACTAACGCTGCGTGTACGATCGCTTCTGCTGCTTTTGGGATTTTAGCCCTAAAGAGTTCCTGCGGTGCTGGATGATGACCAACAGATGGCGACACAGACTGTATCTGCTAATTCCCAAGCTAATCACTGTGGATTTTTAGCTACATTTCATTTAATTACCTTTTACTTACAGTAGTTCATAGTCCTAGTGCAGGTGAAACCACTTATATTTTAAACATATTTTTCAGGTATTTTATTCATGCTTTGTTTGATATCTGCTCCCTGTGAGTTTCTGTATTTGGGCCCTCAAGACAGGGTATTTGAATACGCATCTGGGAAGATTGCTGGCTTTAAAGCCGAGTTGGCACAGACACTGTGAGAACAGAGAGATCGTTTCATCTCTGCAATGTTCTAAGACAAGAAACAAAAACCTGGCAGTGTCGTAATTGTATCACCAAATGGAAATCATTATTTTATATTTGGGCCTTGTTGTAATTTTATGAAGCACATTGCAAGCTCGAAAAACTGACAGCAGATAATCAGACACTATAAAAAAACATGTTGAAACATGTTGAAACATGACCCCGATTAATATTTTCTACATCCAAATCATTCAGATCCTCTCAGCTGTAAACTGGTCTGACGGTGATGCAGAATAACCCTGTCAATTTGACGTAAGCACAAAAGAAGCATCACCACACCCCCATTACGCAATCAGCAAAACTGTTATCTAAATTGGACTTAATGCAAGTAGAAGCATTCATGAAAAAGCACAACAATATAATGCAACATTAGGCATGCAACTGAACAAAGCAAATGGGCATCACTTTGAAATCATAGGAGGAAAATGGCAGAAAAATTAAACAAAAAGAAAAGTTGAGTTGTGACATAATCCTAATTGACTGTATAAGTAGCAAAAATAAAGTATTCAAATCTCCATGGATAGAAACTGGATGGATGGCTCTACTGTAACAGGAAATGCAAATGAAGATTATCTACCACAACCAGCAACATCATTTACAAACAGGCAGGCGAGTGCCAAATACAGATTTTGGAAATGTTTAAAAACATCTTTCCTAATGACAGGCTTAAAGCCTTATGTAACCTCTGCACCACACTGTAATCACGGTCATATTTTGCTGTTGGCACAGCATCAGTAAACTCATATCTCCTCAGCGGGTGGCTGCGAGGGAGGAGCAGGGGCCCCGGCTGCACACTGAGATAAGTCGAGCCAGATCACCGTGCCTGGAAACAAGCCAATACCTGTACATTATTAGATGAACCTCTGTGCAGCTAGAAACATCACAATTCCCTCCACATGAGACCTTTTATTCTGTAGAAAGTAGACCACTGAACATTGAGTCTGTCCATTTAGTATGAAGCAAGAACCAGGATACCAGGAGCTCTGATCAGCAAAAAAGAAGATGGGAAAGTTAGCTTTGCTCCATCTAAAGTATAGAACATCTGCTAACAAACATTCCTAAACATTTAACAGGTTATATATTGTTCATTTCATCTATGTGAACATTTTCAAAGAGAAAACGTGTACAAACTGTGGTTTTACAGGGGGGGATATGTGCTTGATTATTTCTTGGATGGATATAGCGTCCGGCTTACTGCACATCCTGGCAATAGCTTTATTAAATATGGAGAGGGAATTTGTTTTCAGTACTTCAAAAGCCAACTAGCCACACAAATAAATAAGAACCAAATGAAATACACTTCTCTTCAACACTAGCTGACTAACTTGAAGAGTTATCTGCTGAAAAGTTCTACCAATAAGCCAACTTATATTGGACTTTAAATGTGCTTCATATTGAAGAAGAGCTATCAGTCTATTCGTCTGCAAGAAAATGAACAAACAAATTAAATGTTGAAGTATTGCTTTTAAGCGACAGCTAACAACTCAATTCTATTGGAGCAATTATTCTAAAACTCCACAACTAATGACAAGGGCACTTGGAGAGCGCTGACCTCTGCCAAGGTCAGATGCCCTATCTCGCAATGTTATTGAAAGTAAACATATTTTTGATCTGACCTGAGATTCAGATCTGCTCCATAATTTCATCTGTTCTTTCTTGACCCACGATTCACCCTTTCACCAAGTTTCCATCGTTTTTTTGATAATCTTGCTGTCGAACAGATGGACAAACCGAACCAAAAAACAAAACTTCCGTGGCAGCAGATATAATAATGCTGATGACCTTTTGATAAAAATGAATTACTGGCCTGAAATTATAACACGCGAGACAGTTCAGACAGTCCAAGTTGTATGAATTGTTGCATTTTTCCCGCATGTAACTGATTGGACATGTTGAACAAATGCATACAGTGCATATGATTGTATTGGCCCTTTTTATATTAAACTTATAGCTTTTAGATTTCCTGCAGATTTCTTTTATTAGCCACACGATACATATTTCTTTTTTATCTTATGGAAAATAGCCAAGTGTCTCCTCAGCATTGGAGCAGATGGGGCATCTGGTGTGAGAGGGGTTTGATTGTGAGCCTCTTTGAGAGAGAAAGCAGATTGATTCTGAGCCTTAAAGAGAGAGTTCATCTTCGTCCAAAGAGTGTGGAGAATAGGTCGGTTCGTCAAATATAGGTATTATTCGGCTTGTGGCTCCTCTGTCTGGCTATTTCTAAAGTTAACAGTTGTTTAGGCTTTCCAGCTCCAGACAATGATGATGTTTTCAGAGAACATAATGTGAACAGCAGTGGGGAAAAAAATGCTCTCCACTTACTGGGCTTTATCCTAAAAGTCAACTGTTTTTGCGGAGCTAATCCAAATCAGACCTCCAAATATAACGATAATGGGATTCGGATGGGTTTTGTCAAGAAGACATCCGACTCAAAATTAGGCAGCCCTGTAATTAGGCTAAATCTTAAATCTTAAACTTTCTAAGCCAATTGACATTTCCAATGTACAGTTCCTCGGCGGACTGTTGGCCTATACAGAGTTTTAGCCAAATTGGAAAAGACAGGTTGGAGCCATTTCGGTTTGAGGTAAACAGACAAAAACAAAAACTGTAGAAGTGCATTCCTGAAGTGCATGTTTGATAAGCATTAGGAAGAATGGAACCAAACACAATTAATGGTGAATTGTGTGGGAAGATAACAGGACCATCTTCTCTAACATAACAAAATGTCAACATAAGTAAAATATGTTTCACCTTACTTATTATTAAGAGGGAGTCAAATAAAAAAACTCCCCAATAACATCACCAAAAGAGCATGGACTATCTCTAGCAGCCATGGGAATCCCCTCTAAGTACATCAATGAGTGTAAAAGCTTTTTGCTGATTTATCACAAAAATACCGGTTTTATTATGCAGTTAATTTAAAAGATAAGTGTGTTAGATCTTAGGTGGACGCCTTTATTGACACAAATAAAACAAAGGTGACCCCCCCCAACCTTATCACCTGAATCTCCTCCTAGAGCACCATAGTGGGTTTTTTAACCAGATATCTCGCAGAGGGGCGTGGGGAGTGGCCCAGTGGGTTTATGGGATGCTATAATGCACGATCTGTTTGGTATTTCGAGCCAAACACTTCAGAGACATGTTTTGTATATATCTGAGACCTATAATATATGGATGAAAAACATTATAATAGGGGACCTTTAACAACTTTAATCTGCACCTAATGTCTTGTAGCAATCGGGTTCATATCGAAAACGATTTGACCTCCAGGGTCAGCAAAGCCATGCCACTGCTGCGCTCTAGGACGAGAAAATCTGTAGAGCTTCTGGTGACTGAACCCATGAGATTCATGATGCTNTTAAACCCTCGTACAAGCAACCACACACCCATGTTGTCCAAAGTTGTAAATATCCAGTATGACTTAATATAATTAATTATAATAATTTAATTCTCAGTCTTACCAGACTGAGAATTAAATTATTATAATTAATTATATTAAGTCATACTGGATATTTACAACTTTGGACAACATGGGTGTGTGGTTGCTTGTACGAGGGTTTAAAATAATGTGCTTTAACTTTATACAAATATATGCATGTTGGTTTAACTACAGTATATATTAGAGCAAAAGGGTAACCTTCTAACATACATGCCATTTGCTGGAGTCATGCATTCAACTTAAAATTTGATTTTGTACCATTCCTCATTATTATTCTTGAACTTTAGAAATATTTAGAATCCTGCTTACTACCCGTAAATGATATAAACACATATATAACATTTTAACAAAGCCTACCTCTATAATACCCCTATTCTATATTATTAACATTTGTTCTGTATTTGTTTTACAGCTGAAGATGGAGATTTGAGAAACTGTTTCACACGGTGTACCTGAAAAGGTGAATTCATGAGAATGCACTGTTATTTGTTTAGTATTCTAAATAAATAGTTAATTTTATTTTTGAAGAACAAATGTAGTGGTTAGTTGTCAAAGTGAAATGCTCATTTATGTTTTAAGATATGAAAGTTTCTTGTGGTTTCACAGTTAAACCGACTTGTTCCATCTCTCAGACACACGGCTGATTCTAAATACTCTCGCTGTGGTTTACTGCTGAGTTAAAGGTGTTTCTGCATCGCGCTGAGTCTGTGGTTAAACATGGGTTATATTTACTGTCCTGTGAAAGTGTGAAGGTGACTGTGAGGACACATGAACTATAAAACACGTCACAGTGTATTTTTGTGTCACTGTTTTCAGAATAATTGTAATTGTACATATTGCTTTAACGCGTCACATCATTGATGTACCGCTCTGCCATAGAGAGCATATTCACTATTAAACAGTTTCTCTCCCAAAGCCATTCACACTCTGAGCTTAACACACACACACACACACACACACACACACACACACACACACACAC
>NW_011358549.1:128283-128617 GCF_000735185.1 Notothenia coriiceps | reverse complement strand
CGTCACAGTCTATTTTTGTGTCACTGTTTTCAGATTAATTGTAATTGTACATATTGCTTTAATGCGTCACATCATTAAATGAGGTTATACCGCTCTGCCATAGAGAGCATATTCACATACTATGAATTGCTTTCTTACCCCAAAACATACACACTCTGAGCTTAACACACACACACACAGAGACTTTGCAACTCAAAAACGAATCTACTTTTATACAGCCACATATTATTTTATCTCATCATACTGCCTTAATCATTCACTAAAGCTCTTAAACTGTCTTTTCCTCTTCTTCTTGTTTTTGTCTTTTGTTGCTTGTCTTTTACTAAAATAGTTT
>NW_011358549.1:121021-128245 GCF_000735185.1 Notothenia coriiceps | reverse complement strand
GAGTTTGCCTGATATTTGAAATTTGTGTTCAGTACACGTGCTTTACGACAAGTTGGTACCAAGCAGTCTGTAAATTCCCACCATTTTTTGCATTTAGGGCGGGTTAAGAAGATGGGCCTCGGAGGCGGTACCTCGTCTTGGTAGCCGTGAAAGCCGTCTAATAAGAGTACCGACGGACAATTAGACCTCTAGTTGTCTGTGATCGGCCGGGCGCGCGTAATACTAATATATTAGTCAATCCCGACAGTTCAATTGCGCAATTATTATTTTTTTTAAATTGCGGCGTGATTAATAAAATGCCGCTAATTGCGTACAAAAAAAAAACAGGAGTCGGCGGGCATCAAGTCTCGCGTAGCCAAATCATTTCTATGGTAGATGTTCGACTACGAACTGTCCCGGGCGAGGACGCGGGCGAAACGCCGTCTGGTGTGAAGGTGCGAGTGGTCGTCCGGTCGGCTGACCGGTAGCCCTCCTGGTCCTCCCGCACACTACCACCCAACCCGCGCCTCCTCCTTCTTCTCTGGGAATGCAACATAACAACAACAATCGTAGAGCACGATCGATCGTCCGCGATTGCCTAAATTCCTTCGACAAATTTACTTTCTGTCCCCTCGCTGTAAAGCGGCCTGTTGACGCGGCTCGTGAACTGAAATAAGTCACATCGGTCTGTCACCCTGTACATGCTTTTCAGTCGTGTGAGTCGTGCCCATCACACGCGTTGTACTAACGGTCCGCAGGTCCGTCCGAGGACAAGTTCGTATACGGAACTTCAACGTGTATCGAAGGTTGCTAGGTAGTGTCACAGAGATGCTGTGTGGTTGTGGTGTGTGTGGGTGTGTGTTGTGGTGTGGTGTGTGTGTGTGGTGGTGTGTGTGTGTGTGGTGTGTGTGTGTGGTGTGTGTGTGTGTGTTGTGTGTGTGGTGTGTGTGTGTGTGGTGTGTGTGTGTGTGTGTGTGTGTGAGTGTGTGTGTGTGTGACTATAAAATACTCTCGCAAGGTCCACTTAACCTCGCACTTATAAACATTACAAGTCTCCAACAACACAAATTATAAGTAACTCCTAAAAATAGTAACAAGTTTACTATTATGTTTAAACGTAAAATTTCGTATAAACAGGTGAATATAACAATTCTCATAATTTTTGAACTTTTTTTATAAGGAGATTCCATGTAAATCTTGTCTATGTTTTACACGCTAATTAAACGCTAATTAGCGCTAATTGATAAAATTAGCTGACTTGTTCCGGGATTATTAGTCTGTTGCAGGCCAATTTTTGTAATATTGGTCCCGACGTGTATTGACAACGCGTCCACGCGTACACGCGGAGGCGTTTTTTTCTCGTAGTCCAGTAAACTTTTTTCCGCGTAAACGCATGTTGTAACTCTCTCCCTCTCTCTCTTCTCTTTTATCTCCTCTCTCTTCCTCTCCTCTCTCTTTCCTCCTTCTCTCTCCTCTTTCTAATAAACGCTCAACGTTACTTTGAGTACCGGCCCGGACAACGGGTGCACCGCAATATTGAAAAACGGTTCCGCCGGTCTAGACCCCTCCGCGTACCCGACGACCGTCGAGAACCCTCACATTTTGTGTAAAAACTGGCAACACGAGTAGGATTAAAAGCCGGAACTACATTGATTATAAGTATTAATTCATATTACATTGTGGGAAAAGTGGGGCCAAATGTGGCAAAGTAAACGGAACATGCTACCCGCGACATTCACTACTATTTTACCCCCTACAACCGAATAGACCCGGGCGTCGAGTGTCGGTTTCACCGCTACACTCGACTCCCTCTCTCCCTCCCACGTGGCATGGCCGAGACAAACAATATATCTTAGACCACCGATCGACGAAATTGCCTATATTCTTTCTTCTACACAGATGTTATTACACCTCCCTCCTCAGGAGAGGTCAGTCCTGACTCTCCCGACTATTGATGGTCGAGTCACTCCATTTTCCTGAGACTAACAAATCCTATCCAATTGAAATCAATTCAAGTTTGCCAACCAGTGGTTAAATACATTTGTGTATAAAGGTTCCGTGAGGAAGGGGGGGGGTAAATATTAATAAACCCTTTTGTCTCAAACTTTAGTAAGGTTACATATGAATCCCTGTCATTGGTTTTAATAAGGAAATTTTGACCTCTACTATGTTTTTTTTTACGTATTTATTTCAATTCCATTTTAATTTAATACTTAATTGTTGTGTTTACTTTATTCAATGGTAATTAAACAATAACCGTACAATCCAATAACAAATACCAAGTGATGTACACACAAGACACAAGTGAAGGCGTACCCTACAAGCGCTCACGGCACACAGACGTTTATTTCAGTTCTGGGGGAGTTTCAATGACCAAATAAAAGTTAAAAATGTCCTACTCGTGGGTTCGTTCTAGAGGTTGGGGGGGGGGGGGGGAGGGGGGGACCACGAGGAAACTCTTGGTCCGTTTTTTCAATACACGTGGGCGACTAATATTGTGTATATTACTCTGCAAGACGTCATTCTCCCCGCCAAAGGTGGCTGCTGTCCACAAATGAAAATACATCAACTGCCTATTAAAAATGAAATGTGCTGTGACAAGTTGTGAAATTAAATACGAAAATGAGAAATTGATTTTTTGGCGTCTAAAGAACTTGCTGAGAAAGCGCTTTCTAAAACACTTCTGTTAAGACCGCAAGAAGACTGGCATTTAATGATGCGAGGATACAAAACCACTGAAGTAAGTGGTGGTCGTTACTTGGCGAGGTCTCAAGTGTTCGGTTCGCGAGGCTCTGGTGGTATAATTCGCCTGGTCTCAGGCCAACAAATCAAAGTGAAGTCATACCAGAGCCTGACACAAGTGTGGCCTGGGTTTACTGGGCGTGGGTTCGCCGACTTTGCGTGGTCCCAAGCTAAATTGGCCTGATATTTTGCGACAAACAGTAATAACTAGCGGCATAGAGTACCAGAGTTTGCAAAACAACAAAAGTTTAAACAACAAACAACAAGCTAATGGTTTTACATTATTAATCCCGGGCTCGTCATAACGATGTGAACGCAAACCGAACCTTCTGAAAAGTGAAACAATGGAACAAACTGTCGCCTGATGCGCACCTGAGAAGCGACTATTAGGTGTGAATGCAAGACTAAAGTGAACTATCTAAACACTCAGAGTCCTTTAGCTCACCTGAGTCTCTCAGTCTGAGAGGAGAGGACTCTCCTCCAGCTTGTTGTGGGACAAACAGCTCCTTATGTCCGTTAGTGCAGCTAGCTAACCGGGTGCTAACAACACGGTCCCCTCTCTCTCTCTCTCTCCCTCTCCCTCTCTCTTGATCACACTAAATGCGCTATTGCCACACACACACAGATCCGAGCTTGAATGACACAAGCACACGTTTATTTCCATGCAACTCTCTGATTGGTCTGGTGTCATGCCTCTGTTGCATTCACTGAACACGGGAAATTACAGTCCTGCCGTCCTCTCTTGTGTCATGATGAGGTTCACGTAAAGCACGGTCAATGTATTATATTATTGAGGGAGAATTGTCCGGGGCTACAGAAAAAACATTCGGGGCGAGGCCAGGCGACGCCACGCGACGCCACTGCACGGCACTCAGAAAGTTGCTATCAGGAAATAATGCCCATACAGCCATTGAACCTCTCGCTATCTGGCTCAGAAGCCATGATAGGTTTGAAGGCATTACGCATCATGACATGGTTCATAAACTGTCTATATGCTGATGACCTTCTTCTTATGATCTTGAACCCCTTATCCTCTCTCCCCCCCATACTGTCGATTTTAGATCAATTTGGCCGTGTATCAGGTTACAAACTAAACATTCAAAAGAGCGAAGTATTTTTTGTAAATAAAATGGCAGAGGCACTTCCCCAATCCCTATTCCCCTTTAAAAGGGCTGTGGAGGGGTTCAAATACTTGGGCAGCAAACTTTTAAAGACCTGTTCCCTAAAAACTTTCAGCCTCTACTAGATAAATGCAAAGCTGATATGTCTAGGTGGAACTCCCTTCCCCTGTCTCTTGCGGGTCGCGTCAACCTTATAAAGATGGTCATCCTGCCAAAGTTTCTTTACCTTTTCCAACACATCCCAGTGCGCATCAATAAATCTTTTTTCACTGATCTTGATAAGCAGTTGAATGCGTTCATCTGGAACAACAAGCCTGCGCGTATTAGAAGGTTGTGTCTCCAACTCCCTAAATCAGAAGGGGGCCTGGCGCTCCCCAACTTTCGCCACTATTACTGGGCCTCTAATGTTAACAAACTCCTCGATTGGGCTAACTATAAACTTTCACCTTGGGTACATATCGAGCTGTCCTCTTCTGCTCCTTTGCACTCGATAATCTGCTCTCAGCTCCCTGTAGAGACCCATAAACATTTGAGTAACCCAATTGTTACTAGCCCCTTAAGCATTTGGCTCCAATTCAGGAAACAGCACGGGTTACATAGAGCTTCGGTTCACGCCCCAATTTCAAACAATCACCTATACTCCCCATCGTGTACTGACCCGGCTTTCCGCGTTTGGTCGAACGTTTGTTTGATTATGACTTGTTTGCAATAAAAAGATTTGTAAAAAAAAAAGAAGAAAAAAGTGTATTCATAAAGTACCTTTCAACACAAGGCAATTCAAAGTGCTTGATGAAAATGAAAAACCTTAAAAGTGATATAAGTCAGAATATATAACTTTGACTTTTCCTATGACTTTTCCCCAGAATTAAGTTTTTTTTCAGATATTCAGATTTTTTCTCAGTTTGTCAAATGTTTCAGAATTATTTTTAGGTTATGGTTTAAGTTTACAAAGTGAAAACCTACATTCATCTTCTGTTGCAAGGCAAACCCTTCTAATGATAAAGTGCTGGACAGAAAACATAACAAATACTCACATTTTCTTTTTTAAAGCGATAATGTTGGATCTAAAAAATTTACATTTTACTTGTAGGTGTTTTTACAAGTAATTGTTTTACAATAACAAGGGATTAACATTGATTGAAGTTGTTTAAGATAAAACAGGAATTGTACTCGTCTCTTGTGCAGAATCAGGATTTAAAAGCTCACCCTCAGCAGAGGAGCCTATACGCCCCCGTGATGAAGGTAGGACTATAAATGTTCCTCATAATGGTTTGAAAATATACTTTCCATTTAAAACATTAAATGAAATGTTATGGTTAAGTAAATTAATTAAGATTAAATTACTGCTTTTTGTGGGGTTTTCACTTTCCTGTAGTTTGTTACATATATTGTATGGCACGTGAATGGTCTGCTAAGGTTACAAAAGTTCACAGTAACACTGTGACAGGAAAGAGAGGAGTCGAGCTGGTTTCACTCTGCAGGCTGATGAGGGGAAGTGGAAACAGGTGAGCAGGTGAACCAGGGTCATGTGACTGCACTCTGAGAAGTGAGGAGTTCAACATGACTCTGAGAGTGTGGAGACATCTGGTGGACAGAGGGAGCATAACAAATAATGGAGGTTTATTGTGTCATATATAATATCCATATTCAGCTCCTCTGCCACCTGCAGTCAGTTGACAAACACTGCAGACAATAAATACACAAATTATACAAATACATGAATAAAAATAGATTGAAAACAGCTGAATTTACTTTTATCATTTGACAAAATGTTTCACAGTGACATACGTCTGGTTTCTCTTTCAGGATGAAAAGAACAGAGTTTCTTTAATCAATGCAGATGCTGTTTAAGATAGAAGCCTTTATTGTAATTATATATAACATACAATGAAATTACGAGTGCCCGTACGAGCAGTGCTTAAAATACGCACACATTAACAACACATTCACAAACCATTTTAGAGAAAGATAAGCAACAAAAGACAAAAACAAGAAGAAGAGGAAAAGACAGTTTAAGAGCTTTAGTTAACGATTAAGGGAATTCTATAATATGATAAGCTTGAAAAATAAACTTAAAAACTCTGAATCACAATCTCAGAAAAGATAAGCTTGAGTGAACAATTGAGGCAGTTCTATGATATGATAAGATAAAATAATATGTGGCTATAAAAGTAGATTAGGTTTTGAGTTCATTATGTNTCTCTCCTTCCTCTAACGCCCACGAAGTCATAGTGACACTTGACGCAGAGAAGGCCTTCAATAGGGTTGAGTGGGGTTTCCTATTTTCTAGTCTTGATAAATTTTTATCAAGACTAGAAAATAGGAAACCCCACTCAACCCTATTGAAGGCCTTCTCTGCGTCAAGTGTCACTATGACTTCGTGGGCGTTAGAGGAAGGAGAGAAAATTATATTGAGCAACCTCCTTGTGTTAAAAAAAGAGTGTCTCCCCACCATAAAGCCTGTTTGGTCCAGCGAAATTATATCTGGCAGTACACGTTGCAGGCGGATAGCCAATATTGTGACCAGTATCTTACAGTCCACATTTAATGACCTGTCGAGACTCACATCCTGGACCAAGTTCCAGTCACCAGCCATAATAATACGATGGTTGTCGGCGTTGGGAATTTGAGCGAAGAGGTTCACAAAAAAATTACCATCATCCCAACTGGGAGCGTAGATAGAAGCTAGTATAACTGGTGTGTTCTGAAGCATGCCCAAAACTATGACATAACGACCATTAGGATCTGATATCGAATTTGTCAATTCAAATCTGACATTCTTGTGAATAATAATTGCTGCCCCTCTGGCTTTGTGGGAGAATTTTGAGTGGAACAAGTGACTCATCCATGCCCTTTTAATACGAAGGGTATCAGAAGATTTAAGATGACTTTCCTGCAGGAATATGATATCTCCATTCAGATGTTGTAGCCGTGTCCTTACCCTACCAATTTTAGTAGCGTTGTCAGGGCTCGACATTAAGAACTGCCCGATGGCCCGGGGCCATCTAGTATTTAGCTCGGGCAATGAAGCCTCACCTGCTGGTTGCCCGATCGGGCAATCTATTATGCCAGTATCATGCAGCTCGCAGATCCAGTAATGAGTGACCCGACAGTAAAACTAAACATATCTATAACTAGTTACGGTAGTTTGAGAGGTAATTAAAATAGCTACGAGTGATATTCTAACCTGAAGTGTGTGTTTTGTTCCGCTCACCGCTGCATGTGATCATGCAGAGCTGCGTGTCGACTCGTCAGCAGCAGCTGATCTCTCTCTCCCGTCAGATTAGACTTCACTCGCGTTTATGTCCATATCGATCAGATCCAGCTAGTTCTAGCTAATGATATGAATACCTGCTTATTAAAAGACACCTAAACAATAAGT
>NW_011358549.1:73742-121010 GCF_000735185.1 Notothenia coriiceps | reverse complement strand
TCACTCCTGAGCCTCCTTACAGCAGCCCGCTGGTGTTGCTTTGTAAAATGTTAAAGGGGACCGTATCATGCCAAAATGCCACTTTTGTAGTCTTGTTACTACATGTAATATGGTGTCCCGGTGGTTCCGCAGGCGAACCCACCAATGTCAGAAAACACAACCCTCTCTCTTTTCCTCCATACCCAAATCGCTAAAAACGAGCTGCAACGGAAATTGTTCTGGACGTCAGTAACGGGGAGCCCGCCGTATATGGGCAACTCTCCACCTATCAGGGGGAAGAGAGGTTGCCGTGGCATGGCTAAACGCATCGGTAACAGCATGGTAACAGCATGGTAACATTTGCTGGGGAAGCGTGGTCAGCTGCAGCTCATTGCCACAGAATCAGGCCCTTGCAAAAACAGGGCTGGAACGGCAAATAGAGTGAAATGAGGCATTGTATGGCCCTACAATATATTATTAAAAGTATAGCATGATAGGTCCACTTTAATTATTTTCTGCTGCTGTTCAAAAGCCGGTAGATGGTTGATTTTGACGTTAGGGAAGATGTGTTTTCCTGTGGTTCATTCTGCTGCCTGTAGATTCACGATGTCAAAGCGACTTTTAGCACTTTACTTAGAAATAGGATTTCCTGGTGAACTGGTGCAGCGCCTGCACAACGTCTGGGGAAACCTTCTTTCACTTTCAACTCATTCATGTCTCTTCCCATCATGAACATCGCGCCAGAGGCATATCAGCCTTTCAATAGGCATGTGTGTGCGTTTGAGGTTTTGTGTAGATGTGTGTATAACTCTTCTTCGACTAGAGGAATTCTATACTGTTTTATTGTATGGACTGGCTGACTTGGCCATTGCCCCAAAGACTGTTTTTTAAGGAAAACGCTTATAATGAGTTGAGTTCAGTCTGTATGATCTGCGTCCATTCTCTTACATTTCAGTTAAACAGCTTTGACACATTCACATCTTGTCAATCAAAAATAAAGACCTATATGAACTGCCTGTACCATCTAATCGGAGATACAGGGTCCCACGATTCAATAAAGTCAGACTGAAGCACTCCTTTGTGCATCAGTCAATCCTCACAGTAAATACAGAGCTAAATCCCAGATCAAATGCACGCTGAAGGCTCTTTGAGCAGCTTTTCTCTCACTGATTGTGCTGTTATGTTAAATGTTTGTTGTTTGTGTTTCATGTATTGTGTCTGGATACTTGTCTGTTGATGTTGGACATGGAGCTCCTGTGACGCAAGTAAAATTTCTGTTCTGATTAACACATTTTAGTTCCGGCTCTTTTTGGTGTGAACGCGACATTTCGGAACTATATCGTAACTAAAGTGGGAAAAGTCCTGCGGTGTGAACGCGGCTATTGACTTGCATAGAGCTCCCTGAATGCTGGTTATAGACGAGTTGGGATCGCTGAGAAATGCTCTCCGCAGACCCATTCTCACAGCGTTATAAACCTTTTTCTTACTCAATATCAAGCCACACTCGGCTGTGAGTGTTTGTGTGTGCTCAGGATGAGTTTCGCTTGTTCTCGCTGTATCGCCGACCCGGAAACCTGTCTGCTCCTCGCAGCAGCTCGAAACAGCGGCGAGCAGCAATGAGCCTCGCACAGGGAGGGGAGACAGGAGCTCCAACAAGCCGTTTAGGACAGAGAGTGAAAAAAAAAAGATGGACTTTTATTAATCCCTCATGGGGAAATTGTTTCTCTACATTTGACCCATCCTAGTGTTAGGAGCAGTGTGCTGCCATTTTGACGGTGCCCGGGGAGCAGTTAGGGAACGGTGCCTTGCTCAGGGACACCTCGGTAACATTTGGTCTTGCCGGGACTTGTACTGGTGACTTTCCAGTCGCCAAGCCAACTCCCTATCAACTTCGCCACCACCACCCAGAATACCTGGTGAATACACAGACATGCTGTATGAGAAACCAATGTGAGTTTGCACAATTGCACAATTTAAATCTATTCTAGTAGACCTCAACAATGGAAATATGATCAGTAGAAATGGCCATGACATGGGACCTTTAAGGCTGTTTTCATCTTAGCTCAATTGACTTGTCATAAAGCACAGGTGGCGCAGACTATGCATGTGCAAATAAGCCACAAGCTAAACAAAGTAAGAGTGTAAAACAACAGTTGGTCTTTAAAGTTTACCTGGAAGCAATCGTAAAACTCTGAAATCAGTATTGGATGAAACACAAAAAGTAAATGACTGCACTGTCAATCGAAGAAAATGAATAAACATCAAAGAAGCATAACACACGTCTACAATCCTCTGTACTTTGGTTTACTTGGTGCTGGCATGTTTACTTTCCTGTTTGGTTGTATCGTGCCAAAAATATGATGACAATAAGCACTAAACAGCTGAGGTATCACGACGTAAATTAAATTGAGGGTTACATTGGTCAGATACTGCATATGCCAGGAATTTCAACTCCTTGTGTCCATAAGACTACAACAGAGGGTCAATGACCTTTTGCCTTTCAAAGGTCATGATTTGAATTACAGCATAACACCAGAGGGGGGAATGAACAGGTTTAATTTGTGGTACGCAGGAGTGTGATCAGGATATGAACCAAACACAGAAAAGTATTATAGTCCTGCCTGTTTGAACAGAGCAGACGAGATGACAGATTTATGAGATGGTGGCTGTACGCTGTCCACCGGCAATACAATCAAATGATATCTACAGTAATCAATAGTCGCAGCAGGAGTTCAGATGGTTCAATACTGCTGTAGGATTGCTGCTAAAAAATGTAAGTTGGCTAAATCTTTTTATGAAATTACTTTCCTATTAGGTTATATATCAATGTGTCTACACCCCTGTAAGCTCTGTCTTGTTGTTGACCTTTCAATACGTTTTATTGAATATTTATAGTTTTGTGTTGCTTATATTGTGGCTTATATTTGGCATCAGACATAACAGAAGGAACACATTTTAATACAATACAATCCATCTGAGTTGTCAAACTTTCCTTGAGCAAGGCATGTAATCTTCAACCCACTAATTACGACTAATACAGAGAGAGAGTAAAGTATTTAAAATGGGAGAGACGTCAGCCATCACTGCATGGCCACAGTACCGTCAGCACAGTGAAGCTAGCCACCAAAACACAGCAGCTGGTGTAGGAGATAAACCAAGGTCATGCATATTTTTGGAGGTCTTTATTCAAAATCATCTAATGCTACCATGTGTGAGTAATACAGGGTCATAGGTGAGGATTTTGTTATTCTACTGGATATAATACATAAAAACAAATAGATTAAATATAGGTTTAAACTGAAAAACATATAATATTTAAAGTAAAAACTAATTTAAAGCAGTCAAATAAATATAGTTTTCAGACAAATGCTTAAATGCTTTATACAGTCTAACTTACACCACGTCTATTTCAAAAAGAGAAATGCACTGATTTAAAAATAGATTTTGCAATAATCTCATGCTTAAATGCTTTATACAGTCATTCATTTCCAACAATCATGTTTTTATTTTTCGATTGTTTGTTGTCAGCTAGTTCTCATGTATGAGTTGTGTCTTTTATATCAAGTATACGTTTAACATTTCTGGGACTATTCATTTCAAAGTTTGTTCACAGTTTACAACAGACGGTGTCAGGTTGCAGGCGCTGCCTCTCGTCTCGGTGTCTTGTCTTATTGGTCGGTCACTATGAGCTCTGGGGGCAGATGGTGTGAAATTGCTCTCATACAGTAGGTCAGTTCAGACTGGAAAAGATTAAACATGCAAACACACACCATATACAAAGCATGCTTTCAGCTGAATGAAAAGTCAGGGGAACAAAGTTAGAACAATTCACCCTGAAGGGGGTATGAATTTCCATACTAATAGTATGATTTATGTGGCCTATTTATAGTTTATCATAATATAAAAGTTTATATTAGAGGAAAGTCAAGGATCAGAAATCTGGATCTTGACCTTAAATATCTTTGGCAAATTTCAATGCATTCCAGACAATAGTTGTCTTGATATGTTAATCTAAACCTACTACCACTTTGTGGTAGTGCTAGAGGAAAGGTCAAACGGTCACCTCAGCTGGAAGGATTTACTGTCCGTGGATCATACATTTATACATTTCATGACAAAGAGTTGTTCAGTCGTGACCAAAGTGTTGAATTTCACAATCTTGCTTTATTTTTAAAAAGCCTCCAAGGTTAAATTGTAAAGTAATTCAAAAGAACAAATATCAAAGAATGTCTAAGATTATGTACAAATGTTTTTAAGTAGAAATCTTCTTTTGTTTCTGTGCTCATATCCTGTTATAAATGTGATGACGCCTGGGACTTATGTTTGACCCCCAGCAGGGGTCACAACCCTCGAGTAGGAACAAACTGCTGTTGGCTTTTATGAGTCGGAGCACTTTATTGAGATGAATCAATTCCAGCAGGATAGTGTTGACTAAATTTCTTCCCAGTAAACAATGTTTCTCCTGCCCTCCCTCTCTCAAGTGAATGATTACTGGCTGACAGGGAAAACATCTACTAACTCTACTTAAAGGAATGTAGGGGAATAGGCTGATTTGCCCTCTGACACAGAACAAGATGAAATGTGATCATATTTTTTTATATTTTAGATAACTGCTTCCAGATATTTATGCTGAGCAGCACTTTGCCTAACACATGCAGACATCTGGGTAAGAAGGAAGACTTAATTCAGAAAAACAGTTCCAGTTTGTTCCTTTAATAGGAACTGTTCAACATTTAGAAAATACGCTTATTTTTTATCTTAAAGAGAATTAGAATAAAAGGTTGATACCACTCCTCTGTATATATAGTAAACAAAAAAAGTAGCTACCGACCAATTAGCTTAGTCAAGAGACAGGGAGAAGCTGGCCTATAACTGTCAAAATCTGTAAAAATATGCTACAGAAACAATGTTATTATATTACTAATTTAAAAAATGCTGAACTTTTGAGGTGCTGGTAGGCCGATTTGGTTACATTTGGACCACACCAGTGCTAAGCTAAGCTATCTCACTTCTAGCTTCATATTTATTATTGGAGGGTATCAATCTTCTCATCTAACTCTAAGCGAGATTAATGCAAATAAGCATATATCCCAAATATTAATTTGTTGGTCTGATATGTATGCACCTCTTGCCCTCCAAAGCACAACCAAAGCCTGCTGACATGGACTTAATCTGCGTGCCAGATGTCGTTAGCTCATCCATGGTGTTTGAATCAGAATCAATTTGTCTGATTGCCCATACAATAATGCAGAGTGTTCACCATTGTAATTCCACCGAAAGACAACGTTCCCCTGAAACATTTGCGAGAGTTGATTCTCCTCCTAATGCATATGGTGATTTATAGTCTTTGTCAGGGTCATAGCTCAATGGCGAAGGTCAAAAAGTAACCTGTTGCAATAAGTGCAAACCATAGTAAAAGAAGCAGCAGCGACATTATTACCATCCTGTAACCAACAGGCGTATACTATGGGAAGCAACAGCAGTTACTTAAAGCTTTAACTGTGAAATTAGAATAATTCTTCAACATGAAAATGTGTGTGTTGTTTGGTCTCTGTAGACAAGAGCAGTCATGTATTTGTGCATCAGGAATCATCATTCCAGAGGAGGGCAGCATTACTTAAAGCTGCTCTCTTAATGCCATGTAAAGGATTTTAATATTGCTGCTCCTCAGTAATTTCACTGATGTGTCCTCAGCTGATTTACACCTTTAATAAACTGGCTCAGGACATTTGTCAGCAGGGTCCAACAATGATGATACAGTTTGACATATCAGATTGATCCTTTACCTTCAGCGTGTGATAGATGTGTATTACGGAGGTTGGCGGGGGATTGAACAGCGAACAATGTGATGATAAGTCATGTGAGTAATTGTCAGTTATCCTCTGATGTATTGTGAGTTAATGAATAGCGCCAGAGGAGTGTGTCGGACACTGACTTGAATCCATGAAGAGTCTGAAGGACATATGATCGAGGTTGGATTTAGAATCTTAAAAACACAATTTCGTAGATTGATCCAGCTCAATGAGTTTAATGTAAGCGCTTGGTACATTTTATTTCCATTCAATTTTTTGCACTTTCTTTTTTTTGTTTTTATGGTTGAAAGTCCATTTTGTATGACAACATGATGACAGCTTCCCAAACAAGACGTCATTAAGTAACAACATTCTTTTGGACAGTTGAAAAAGCATTGATTGAAAGAGATATCCAAAATGAAAAAAAGAATTACAGTCAAAAATGTACCCTCTGAAGAAGCAGAGATAGCAGGCTATTTTGTTTCCATAAATGCATTTATTGTTTTGCTCTGTCCATGCGGGGGCAACACACACAGCTGTAAAGATATCGCAGACATGATATTATCTTATAAAGCTTTAATTTTCCCATAACTCTTAAAGGAAATATCTGGCGCTTTAGCTGCTAAACCTTCCAAAGCAGTGAAGGTGTGGCCAAAAACAAAAAAAGTTAGATTAAAGCTGCATAGAGCCAACAGAGACAGTTGATGTGTGTGTTTGTAGTCACCTTTAACATAGCACATTAGTCATTTCATTAAAATAAAGATAATGTCAGCTTTAGGGGATGGGGATATATTACTTGTAATAACTTTAAGACTTACTGATTCTTTGATGGCTTAACTAAGACCATGATCACATTACAAAGGGTGACCTTTTGAGATCCAGAAGCAGAGCAATTGAACTGGAAAGTGGGAGAAGAGCTTTCCTAATCTAATCCTCCCACTGTGCCCCAACATCTCAACATCTCTCCCACCCAGTTGCTTCAGATTAGAGATGATTGAGAACAGCGTAGTCTGACCTTTTCTTCCTCATCACTTTGCCTCCTATAGTTCACCCTCAGTGTTCCACTCACAGATGTCTCTGTGCCATCAAGCTACCTTGCTGTTCAAAAACTGTTACAAAAAAAACACATGAAGGAGCTGTTGTTTGACTGACACACGTCTTCATTACGATGAACAGCGGTTTCCGCAATCCTACACCAAACCAGCTGCCTGGAATACTCCTACCACTACAGCACCAAATCTCCCACTGAAAATAGTCCCCAACAAATACACAAATTACTCTTCCTTTGAAATACATTTCCTAGAAACAAAAATTAAAGAAGGCCTATTTATTTTTTAGTTGCTTACAAGGATTGGTAGTTAAGGTGAGAAAGGCGGGAAGTTTCGATAGAGATACTTGCTCATATTTGTATTTTCATGACAATAACTTATTACGTTGCCAGCTTTATTAGTATCATTCGAATTTGAAATGATGGTTGAGAATTTTGTCAAATGAGTATGGAAAGTTAACAGGAATATTTAATAGAAACGTTCAACCTGCAGCACATACCTTTTATAACATAAACAGAAAGTAAATGTTTGAGTAAAAATGAATGGATTTCCAGTATTTCTTTGTGAAATGAACAAACTTTTTTTATCATTTCGGACCGCAACTGTAGTGTTGTGGTTGTTTAACGGTCTATCTTTCTTCTCTAATATCCATCAGTTTACTTATCCAAGTCACCATTTTCTTACCCTTGCATGCATCTAAAAAACATTTAATTTGACTCTCTCATTCCCAAAGTAGCTTTTTGCTTTTTCTTTCATTTAGTTTGGCATGGTTTCAATACCCAACCATGCTATGTGAAGGAAAAGTATTGGAAGAAAAGCATCAAGCTATATATTGATCATTATATCCTGTTATAACCTTCCTTAAGGCTGGAAACAAATAGGGAGGCCACACAGAGTTAACTGCCAAATATATGTTTATTTAACAGGTTAACGAAAAACACCTCTGAGGAATAGTGTACGTAAGAATCAGACTGTCAGTCGTGTCAGCAGTGTGTGGGTGTGTGGGTGTGTCTAAGTGTGTTGTAGCATGTTGCAGGGTGCATCAAATCGAACACAGGCTGTAGGCTGAGGTTGCTGCAGCAGGCCAGGATCAGAATCAGAGTCAGAGACTGAACCTTGCACAACCTTTATACCTTCTTGAGGCTCCGCCTCTAGATGGGCGGGCACAAACAGGACGACACTCCCAGTACCTGCCAGAGGACAGCAAGGCAGGGAGCACAGCCAGGCAGAAGGGGGGAGGGGTCGTCACACCTCCCTGATATAATGTGGAAACACTCAGTAGCAGGATTTGTTTACATCAAAAAAGTACAGATGAGTTGTAAGAAAGTCTTTTTCGGCTCAACCTTTGCATTTCTCTCCCCCTTGACAAATAAGCAGGACATTACTTTTTACCTCCTGTATTTATTTGATACCTTAGCTATCAATACAGTATGTAGGCCTGTGTTGTATTGAATTAATTGCATCTTCTCATCACATCCCCCCTGACTCAAACATGCGAACAAGCACAGGAACAGGGTGGTCTCATTAACAGCTGAGACATATCTACAAAAGGCGCCAACACTCACAAGTAACTGAGTTTTATTCTCTCTTGCAAACACGTCCGTTCCTGGAGCGGCATGTTTTGTTCATTGTTCAACATAAAAGCTTGACATCTGGAAAATGTTGAGGCTGGTTTATTGTTTTGAAGCTCCATGATGAGATCGGTTGACATGTTAATGGATGCGCCCATGTTCGTGTCTGTGCGGCTGATGAAGCGCTGTTTGTTTTTAAATTATTATCAGCCATCACATAAACATCAGGAGTTTATGCAAGAGGAAATTTGAGAAAAGGTCATGGAAACGTTTTGTTTGTATTTCAAATTAAAATAAAGGCTTACGGGTATCTGCTAAACCTGTTGCAAATTCCTATAAGAAGTGAGATGTTTTGCATCACTGCTATTCTGCTGACTTGCATAATTGAAGTTGATCAAGATTGCTGGTGGGCTTTTGTGTCTTCATGTGTTTTGCATGTGTAGAAAACACTGGACCAGAAAAAAGGTTGTCCAACTGCTGAATAATCCTGGTTTAATATAAGACATGTCTTTAAGTGCAAGCATGTATTCATTAGAAGAAGAAGGCTGTATGTGAAGATGTATTGTATTGGTTCCAACTTATTGAGAAACAATAACTCTTGCTGCTATTGAGAGGCTGAGCGTGTCTCCATGATCCAATGATTGACATAATAACCTCCAGATTACTTTTAAACATTTATTGAGTACTAAAGGATATTGGAGAGGGCGTGAGATTATAATGTTATGCTTTAAGCAGTCATCTGCGAGCCAAGCAGAGCATAACTTCAAATAAAAATAAGTGAATCGCAACTTTATGGCCCTCTGAGCTGAGTTCTTGTTAGCTGGCGTGTCAGCAGACTGTGACTCCTTTAATCAATGCAAGCCTGTCAAACTGTGATTAAAAACAGTCAATAGTGTCTCATAGGTGAAAGAGGCAGTTTTATAATTTTGCAGGTATTAAGTCATCAACCAAATATTACACTAATTACAATTTGACCTGGGGTGCAAGATTACAGTTCAGGGAATCTCAAAAGTCAATATAGGATAAATCTTTTAACAAACATGTCTGCACAAAGGTTGCATGTCAATCCATCCATTAGGTGTTGAGTCCAACAGGTGTAACTATTCTGTATTATATTCATTATATTTACATCACAAACAGAGGATATATCCACTGTATAGAGGTCCAAGGGATGACATTTTGTGGCAGGAAAACTGTACTTCGATCCATGTTTTGATGACTAGTTTGTCAATGTTATTTTTCTCAGAAAGCTTCACATTTCAGTGTCATCCCAGCTGACTGCAATCTGCAAGAGAGACACAAACGTAGGCACACTGACAGGGAAAAGAAAGTGTCAGTCAGGAGAATTATTTAAAATAAACAAATGACTTCATGGAATTAGCTTTAATTCCTCAGTTACAGCAGCGAGGTGAAAATAAACGAGCTACGGGTGCCGTTGATGTAATGTTTTCTGTCTGTCCAGCTGATGCATTTTTCTAACATGCAGAAGTTAATTTCTGCCTTCCTGTGTCCAGCAGCTGCTGGATAATCCCCTTGAGCTTGCGTCCTATTAAGCTTTTAAAAGCCGGTATAAACTGTCCATTTTGTAATAGCCATGTCACATCAAGGGTACAAATCTACATCGAGTACTGCCTTTCATCGGCCGTCAGGTCATGGCAGCATCATTACAAACATTTTCAGATCTATTAATTCTGCAGTGATGTTCTTGTTTTGAGCTGATCACTTCGTATCAATGGGTCATGGCTGTCTATCCTGAGGATTAAACAGGGATGTAGAAAAAGGTCATCTATCAGTAAAGAAATCGTTTAAATCTACTGAACATTAAAATCTGATATGTATGTGCAAATATGTTCTGTGTAAGACACATTTGTTTCTGTAATTCAACTATCATTTTGTATATTTCATTTACCTTGGGCAGCCAACAACTATTTGATGGATCCATTTGCATGACCTTCTGTACAGACTTACGTGTACTCGTTAACAGATTGTTGTTTTAATATATATATACGTAAATGATTACCTGCCTTAGGTTTACACAGTTAGAAATGACCAACTGGGCCAGTTAAGGCCAACAATAATTGCTTACAATCTAAACCAGTGTATGTAATTGCATTAAGACTTTAATTAAAAAAATCTGAATATGAGGAATAATATCAAGAAGGAAGTTAAATAAAATATGTACAAAAACATAAAGAAAATACAATAAAAAATAGTACAAATTGCTGTTGAATGAACAATACATCTGAAATAAACGTGGACGATCCTGCAGTTTTAAGCTACTTTCTAGGCTTTTGTCATTTCAGAATTTTGAAGAGCAAATAAGCTAACAAACCCAGCCATCCTGTATAAGTTACATATGAAGGTTAATACAATTTTGTATTTTAGAGGTAGTTTAGAAATGAGTTTCAGTGCAGCATATAAAGCATTAGAAAAAAGAGCTGATCCTGGGGCAGCTTTTTGTGTGGACACAATGAACATGGGGCTAAATGGGATGGTTTGTTCTGAGTTGACCCGCACATTCAGGACAAAGTCCACACACTACGTCTCGTTCTCAGCACTGCGGCAGCCCGTCACCTCAAATAAACTCACAGGTTCCCTGGTGCTTTATTGAGCTTCTTCACCTGCAGGGCTTCATGATTATATTTTACATTTAAGTCTGTAGTTTTCGTTTCTGTGGCAATGTTTGGGTGGCATGACCTTTTTGTGGATACCCTTAGATAACAAAAGCTTTTACAACTGAATAGATGACCTTGCTGTTCACAAACCAACATAAGCCCCTTAGTTATCTCCAGTAACAAGAGTGTATCTGTGTAGGTCACTTTTGACAATCTTTTATCTATGGGTCAATGGTTTTTCCTTGTTGTGTAATCTAAGGGTATGTGTTGTCTGTGCTTTGATACCGTCAGATGTGCCGTATCATCAGGCCCACAAAGACTGCAGGTTTTCTAAGGTGCCACAGACAGAGGAAAAGTGCTTCATTTGGGTTGTTTTGTCACCTCAGGCCAAATTACATTTTATAGCCACTTATAAGCTCAAACTAGAAGCAAAAATCCTCAGACAGAGCACTTCTGCTTGTAACAGCCAACAATGAAGACAAAAAGTATGTTCTTCCTCTTGTATTGCAGCCCCCCAGGTAGCTCTACCAGACTAAAAGACTTGGTTATTTAAAAAAAACATATTTTTCCAGATGACCACAATGATTTGCAGTCTGAATTTGCATCCTGTGCAGTTTCCCCCTTGTGCTGCAGCAAATTGCTTCAGAAAATAATACAATTTTAAAGAAATAAGATTAAATATCTAGAATATAAAAACACATTTAATGATTTCAGAGAATGTCCGTCTTTCCTATGTAGGATAACCATTCTAGCAGCAAAAGACAGACATTTGAGATGCAGATTTGTTGCGTGACATGAATATATTTTTAGCAGTCCTTGCGAGTCAAAAGGAGCAAAACAGAGGTGAGATCCAGACTGTGAACGGTTTGGTTCAGCTAATCTGCCTTATCTGCTGTGGATAACGTGTGAATAAACTCTGTGAAATATATAAATCAAGCAGCAACATTTAGGAAGCAATTCAAACTGAACCTCATATTTGAAAAGGTTATATCTTTTTTTGTAATGACAACTGCAAAATGTTGTCAGACAGAAGGGTGTCGCCCTGACCATTGTCAGATAATTATCATATGGATATTAGGGCTTGTAATTAACATGCTGCGCTTCCCCTTCTGTCTGCCCCCCAACCCAATTTAGGACTGTAATGTGGATTGCCTTCCTTCCTGTGTCTCATCTGTATAAATGACATTGCTTTTCGTAACGGGGTCAGATCCTGGTACCATCTACTTGTGCAGGACCTCTGTCCTTTCCAGCTGGAAATATGATTGATTCTGTTAAATGCTAGAACTCTTTAATAAATAACACAACTTTGGTTTAAGCTTATATATTTGTTATTTTCTTACCAGAAGGTGATTAAGTGTGGAATTTCCACCACAATAACTTCATAGCATCTCCCCTTTTAATACATGATATACATTTGATTGACCTTTTAGCCAAACACATGCACAACTGAACAACACGACAGCAGGAATATGAAGAACATGTACTTTACCCCTTATGTAACAACGCAGACAATACTTATACATCGACTGATTATGACCTCATCACAAACACAATCTCACAAAGGCATTTAGTGAAACATGATTTTGAAAGCTGATTTCACTCAAAGCAAAGAACTGAAATGAGCTTCCAATGCAGATTTAAAAAAGATGGCGGATTAAAGAATACTCAGGTGGTTTGTAGCTGAGACTCTAGAGTAGAAGTAGAGGTCATCATTATTATCACCACAGAGGTCACACTAGTCCGTAAAACATTTCAAAGGACGTTACATGTAACTAATGAGAGAGTCTGTTTATATTTATTTAAATGTGTTGTGTTCAGGTATTGATAGAGAGCTGAAAAAAGCTCTAATCCTTCATGCAGCAACAAAAAAATGAAATATTGAAACGCTGGCTAATCCAATTTGACAGGCAGCACATCTTTAGGACAGCAGTCCATCGTTCAAAGGATTATGTGCTGCGTGAGAGCAGTTTGGCTGGCATTAGACTCTCCCTTTGCTTTAAAGATTAGTTTATAATACTGCTGCAGCTTGGGAATAGAAAGAGATGACTTGATTGTGTGGCGTTCACCAACCAGGAGCTGCAGGATGTTCCCCTCGTGTGTCTCTTTTCACAACGCACACAGGCTTTTAAAAGCCGTCTGGATCCTAAAACCTTTGTGGGACATGCATTTGTTTATTGTTGTTCAGGAGGTACAGGATTCTTGTAAATTACAGTTTTTAGACTCACTACTTCAGAGGTAGATAAAGAGGAAGGAGGCTAAGAGATGTCATATATTGTGAGGTCATAAGGGTGAGAAAACTATGATGACTTGGATTAAGGAGGAAGGGTTCACTGCACCTAATCCTATAAAAAGAGGGAAACGTAAAAACTGATATGGCAGCCTTAAAAAGGACCTAAATTAGGGGCAATCATTTCCCTTTAGAAGGGGGAAGCAGGGTATCCATGTCAGCATCTATGACCAACCTGTTGATGGGGATGAGGGGGCCACTCCCTCAATTAAACAAGCAAGTCCTTGTCAAATGCAGCGGAAAAATCAGAAATTACATAGACAACAAGTGTGCTGTTGAAGAATAAGATGAAGAATATATGGTAAGGAACTGGGGGTGGGGGTGGGGCGAGGACGCTGGGAATTAAGGAAATAGCAACTTTTACCACTCCAATCCCAGTGTCTAAATGTAAAGTAACGACTTTTCACAGCAATTCAAACATTGAGTAATCTTAGCTTTACTATGTTTTCATCTTTTCTGATTTTCTCATTTTTAGCAGCGCTATTTGGTTTGGATGTGTTTAGACATGTTTTTGTAAGTCCCTTAGTTCCAGCATGAAACAGCTGTGAGTGGTGACGACTCAGCTCTAACTATGCTGGCTGGTGTTTCTGTGTTTCAGTTGATGGACTTCCCAAAGAAAGCAGTCCTTTCATCAACAGCAGCGCAGCCGGCAGTGTGGATAAGAGCCAGCAGTATGACGGCAAGACTATGGCTCTGTTCGAGGTGGGGATAGTTTTCACAGCTAAATTCAAAACATATTTTCACATTGTCACGACTAATATGACCGTGTTTCTCTGTGTGTGTGTGTGGGTGGGGGTGTGTGTGTGTGTGTGTGTGTGTGTGTGTGTGTGTGTTGCAGGAGGAAATGGATACCAGTCCAATGGTCTCCTCTCTGCTCAGCAGTCTTGCCAACTACTCAAACCTGCCAACGGGCAGCAAAGAGCACGAAGAGGCCGAGAATAACGAGGAGGGGGCTCGTCCGTCTAAAAAACCTGTCAAGGTAGAGGACTCAATCCCATTTCAAAGGGAACCATATTTTCTCCCAGATGACGTTACATGACATAAAACTCATGTTCGTTTGTCAGTGCTTTAGGAGACTGGGATGACATTTCAAAGAATAATCAAATAGACTGCAATAGTCCATAGTAAAGTGATCTTTGTAATGATCCTGGACAAAGTTAGTCCGATTTCTAACTCAATCAAAGAAGGGCAACTGTATCTGTTGTAGGACAGTATGGTTTGATCAGCAGGGAATACAAACAATAACATGAAATTATAAATCTTGACTTGAAGGCATATTCAGGTGTGTGACATTTTGTAGTCTTTTAAAAGTACTTTGTTGTTTAAATAGACAGGGACACAAACGTATAGGTGCATACGTATTCATCATAGTGTATTAAAACATGAATTATATTTGCATAAACTAATTGTAATGTAAATGATAAGTAGACCTAAGACAAGAAGACAGGAAGGGATGTGTCTTCCTCCTTTCCAACAGATTAGTCTCTCTTTGTGTTTGAGAAGAATAAACCCCTTTCTTTACTTTTGCACTTTTGCTTTTGCACTCGTTTGAGAAATGAAGTCTGCAAGGAAAGACGGACAAAGGTGCTTAGGTTAAGCACATTATGAAGAGGCTCCTGAGACACCGGAAGAGTCCTTCAGAGCCGGCTGTCAAGAGCAACTCAAGCTCTCCCTCAACGGCGTTTCCCCTGTGGACGACAAAACAAGCAGTGCCTTTGATCTGTCAGCTCCGTATCACACGCACAGAGCTCTCTGCAGAATCTGAAACACTCAAAAACACTTCAGATGTGGTCTATTCTGTACACTCTAACTTTATTGATATCGTTAACAATTGTTTGCACGGATACAGTTGAGACATTTATAATTTAAGGGTAAAAGACATAGTAATATAACACAAAATGCAGGCAGCTGCTTTTGTTAACATTTGGCCCAATGGACCAACCTTACGAATGTGAGAATTGTGACTCTCATGTGTGTAGATTTGTAATGTACACTAAATGGAAGGAAGTAGAGATGTTACTTTAAGGATGTTACTTGTCCTCCTCTTCTTCTTTTCACAAGATGTTCATCTTTCTGTGTTTGAGAAGAATAAACCTCTTATATATATTAAAAGATTGCTTCAACAATCATGATATTAAGGAACATTAGTTAAGGAGACTGGACACAAAAGTGCATTTACTCTCAGATTAAACCCCCATTTAAATGAATTTTCATGGAAAGTAAATTGAGCTAGACTGAAAACAATAACAGAGCAACTTTTTGCTGATCACTTTCACGTTTGTGTTTCTCAGGCTCCACAGCTGGGTACTCTGATAGGTGTGTACTTGCCGTGTATCCAGAACATTTTCGGGGTGATCCTCTTCCTGCGGATGACCTGGATGGTCGGGGTTGGAGGCGTCTTTGGCTCCTTTATAATTGTCTTCATGTGTTGCTCCACAGTGAGTGTTGTAACATGATCTCTTCTCAGAAAACTGTTGTAAAATAAAAATAAGTCAGTAGAATAGATCTGTAAACAACATATTATATAAATCCAAAGTGGTTCTTAGGCACACACATACACCATTTGGGTAGCATGTGATTACACTTCAGGCTGTTACAATACAAAAAAAGCTGTAAAATTCAAAATGGCATTGCACAGATACTGAAGGTGACATCCTGGCATGAGCCAATAAACACACTGACACCCCACCAGCATTCCTCTGTTGGATTCTGTTATTCGATGCTACGCCAACAACCAACTAGCCAGGAGCTAACCCAAGGCATGCCATATAACTGATAAACAAAATCCAGAAATGTAGCTCAAAACACAAAGTAGAAATGTTGGAATAGGCTAAATGCAATCTAATATGTAATGATATCTTGTGAGATGTTTACAGGGCAATATTTGGAGGGTTCTGGTGTAGCGAGAGGAAAGACTTCCTTTTTTGGTGCATGGAGTTGGAGTTCAGGGACAACATCTACATTTGGATTGCTTCAAAATTAGCTAATTGAAGCTAATAAAAGCTCAATTGTGTCAGACAATAACCAATGGTTTACAGATTGCATTTCTTTCAATGTGTTTAAGCATCTTTTGCAATTCAAAATGTTTACCTGCAATTAACCAAAGCCTTTTCAAATGTTGTTGGTCAATAATACTCTTCATCAATATACCTTACAATGTAGTTCTCCCTTTGATGAACAATTCAACACGACCTGATAACTCTTGTGCTGTTGGTTGTTTGATCAAGGCCTTGTTGCCACATTAAATCTGAGGTGCCCACCTCTCAGTCCCCCAACCCTCCTCTGTTGTGTTCTGCTTCATCCAGACAATGCTCACAGCCATCTCCATGAGTGCCATCGCAACAAATGGAGTCGTACCAGGTGAGTGGATATCTAAGAGTATTATTTGCGTGTGACAGATCAGTGCTCTGACCCTTCTGTGTGTTTGTGTCTTGCAGCTGGAGGTTCGTATTACATGATCTCTCGCTCTTTGGGGCCAGAGTTTGGTGGAGCTGTCGGGATCTGCTTCTACTTAGGCACCACTTTTGCTGGTGCCATGTACATTCTTGGCTGTATTGAAATTCTGCTGGTAAGTGGCTTTGATTATCAAATAATAAAATGCTTATTGTTTTTAAAGGTTTTTCAAGTAAAGTATTTTTTGCATCAAGCATTTTGGCATGTCATGAAAGGAAAAGCACAGACTTATCATTTATTAGTCCTGTTATTGTATCTGCAGCTGGCTCACTGGTATGACTTCAGGGATATTTCATTAAATGACTCGATAATCATATATTACAAGCAACACTGGAATGGTTAGAAAACAAGTTTGATGTTTTCATTATCATAACACAGCATACCATTGTAAGGAGAACATGTCGTAATGAAAACAATCTGCTTATTATTATTATTATCAGTCAATTTATCATTCTGTTTAAAAAAGATCAGAAAATGTCTTTTGTAAAACGCAAGTTAATATATTATTAGTTGGTCCTTCTTACTAACTGTTCAAACCCCCCAAATATTGAATTCATTATATGAGAAACAAAATAACAAACAGTCATATTTGTGAAGATGGGACCAGGTAAATCTTTACATTTAAAAAATAAATAAAATGATATCAATATCAAAGTATTTGCCAGTTAATATTCTGTCGATCAACTAATCAAATATGTCCACTCTATTATAATAAGCAAACTTTCTGATTTGACAACATATACATATATATTGTGATTAAATTGCGGCTTGTTTAGTTGTATTTCTCATTGTAAAAGCTTTGAATTGATGAGTAGATCCAATGTAAAGCACTCCAAGTTTAGGCAGCATTCTATCATAGATGTACCTTGGTTAATTATCGACCCTCTGCCTCTGCTTTTCTCCCTCCATGTTTCCATTCTTTCAGATTTACATCGTTCCTCAGGCAGCCATCTTTAAGATTGAGGGCCTGGAGGGGCCTGAGGCCGAGGAGGCTCTCCTCAACAACATGCGGGTGTACGGCACCATCGTGCTGAGCTTAATGTCACTGTTAGTGTTTGTGGGGGTCAAATATGTGAACAAGCTGGCCCTCGTCTTCCTGGCTTGTGTCATCCTCTCCATCGTGGCTGTTTATGCCGGAGTCATCAAGACAGCTATTGACCCCCCCGTCTTCCCGTAAGTAACTCGTTTGTTCACTGGTCTAAGTCCATGCCGCTGATCTGAGTTTATGACAATGACGTGCCGACTTGCTTTACAGCGTCTGCCTCCTGGGAAATCGAACTCTCATGTCTAAAGGATATGACATCTGTGCCAAAGTCATGGATATAGACAATGAAACTGTCACCACCAAACTGTGGAGAACCTTCTGTGATTCTGACAGCCTCAATGCCACTTGTGACGAATACTTTAACAACAACAACGTGACAGAGATACAGGGCATCCCAGGGGTCACCAGTGGCATCCTGGCAGGTAAGAGATGAGCTTTGTGAAGTGCTGTCATCTATTTAATAATATTTCTGTTTCTCCTTGGCCTATTTGTATAGTTTTATGTCTTATAAATATTCATGTTCAATTGTTGGAGGCCTGGTACTTAAGATTGTTATTGCCAAAACTACACTGTAGCTTTTGTGCGTGTGACAATAAAGCCTTTTAATCTTGGATCTTTGAACCTTGAGATGTTCAAATCACACCCTCTCTTAATCGTCAGAATGAGGGTAAATCCACCTCACTTTCTCATTGAAATGCTCCTCTGTCTTTAAGAAAACCTGTTTGGTAACTACCTGGAAAAAGGGATGTTCCTGGAGAAGCGAGGGATTGCATCCGAAGCCGATCCAGACAGTCCTCCACCTGGCTCCAACCGTTACGTCCTGGCTGACATTACCAGCTTCTTCACCCTGCTGGTCGGGATATACTTCCCATCTGTCACAGGTTAGCAGCAGCAGACAGGCCCAAAAGGACTCTCCGTATCAAATCTACATTTAAAGCTGCTCTTATCAATATTTGTATATAATAATGGGCTAAAATGTAACATGATATAAGAAAGAATTACCAATGTCTCTGCAGTTCAACTTGTGGTTTTGTTTTTGGCAGCCTGAAACTTTTTTGTTTTGGATCCAATTTAATCTGTAATGTTTCAAGAAGTGACAGGGAGGTTTGTTCAAGAAACCTCTAAAAAGAGCTCTAAAAAAACCGAATTGTATGCTACCTGCACAGCATCATGCAGCAGGCAGACAATGTAAGCAAATTGCTGATGGACGTAGTCGAGCATATTGCATCCTAAAATACATACATCAGAGTGACGTAAAAAGAAGCTTACCATGCATGCAGGTGCAAAACCTCCTGATTATTAATTTTGCTCCACTCACAGGTATCATGGCGGGCTCCAACCGCTCCGGAGACCTGCGTGATGCTCAAAAGTCCATCCCCATTGGCACGATTGCAGCGATCACCACCACCTCTATTGTGTGTATCCTTCACTGAGCAAAAAAAAGAGAAAACTGTGAGGAGCTAATTGATGTGTTCTATTTAACGATCTGCATGTTATCATAATATTTTTGATTGAAAAGGTTTCAAAATACACTTCTTAACAGCTTTTTCCCAGACATGTCCACTGTGATCCTGTTTGGTGCCTGTATAGAAGGAGTAGTCCTAAGGGACAAGTGAGTATAACTATGTTGATTTGTGTAAATGTATCAAATTGTTATGTTTTGTTTCAATGTGTATCTTTGGTATAGAGAGCTGAACCAGTCAATGTTGATGAAGGTTTAAATTGATGCTGTTTAATATGTTGCTCTGGATGACTCAATGTACTGCCTTACTTATTACAAAACTGGTTTGGGCTTTAGGAACATCTGGACCTAAAATATTTTTTCTTTTCGGTAATTGTCTGGAACATCTGGTAAGAATAGTCCCGGAAAAATAATATGTATTGCTCTGACAGGAGGGGAGGGAAGGAAACAGGTGCGACATCAACAGACTGGAGACCAGGGAGGAAGAGAGAACCAGTAGTGATGAGAGAAGGGAGACAGATGTTGTAAGGCGGCTCGTCTTAAGAGAATGATGTAGTGAAATAAAGAAGGAGAGTGTGAGGAGAATAACTAAGGCAGGATGAATGAATGCAGTTATATTCCCTGGACAACCTCATGTTACCTCTGAGAATTCAAAGGTACATAATGAAATCAATGCCTTCACGTGAAATAATACATTAAGGAATGATTGAATGTCAGAGGGGACATACCAAAGAGTGTTTTGACAGCCAATCAGTTGGGCATGTGGCTAAGGTATGCTTAATCGGTGTTGTGGGGATTGATGAATAGGGTAAGTGTGGAGAGGGAATTTGTAAACGTGGAGGTCATCAGAATGGTGCCCTTTTGGGGCTTTGAAGTGTTGACATGAGAGGTGGAAGGGTAGCAGATATAAATGAAGGAAACATTTATCTTGTGCAACTTATAGGGTTGAGAAGGAAAAACAAGATGAATGGAAGAGAATCTGACAAAGAGCGATATGCTGCAGAGGAACAAAGAAAGTATGGAAGGAAAAAACGAAACTGGTATAATTTATAGTGGAGTGATAAAGGCCACATCTGACAGAAAGTCTAACACTGAGATGATCCAGGTTGTTCTGGTTAAAGCAGCAGTGCAACACTTGGATATAAAACTGTTGAGATGGGAGTAGAAAGGGATGAGATCAACTTACAGTCAAGAATCAGCATGTGCTGGGTGATATAAGAGGGGGAAAAATACATAATATAATATAACATATAATAATATTCAAAATTACTGGGTTAAACTCGATTTTGTGTTATATGAGTAATAAAAAAAAAGTAAGAAAATATGCTGGAGTGTGTCCGGTTTGTAAAACAGGGGACTCACTATGGTACTAGGTGTAAGGAGTGATTATATGAAGTACTAGAAGTGTGGAATTAGTGGAAGACGTTTTTCATAATCTACTACACTCCATCTAAAAAGTTGGATATAAACATTCTTGAGGAAATAGAGGAGCAAAAACTAAATTAACTTGTGGTTTCAGGATTTTACTGCAAGTTACACACTATGGGGGGGTCGAGAGAAAAAATGATGGGATAGATGTCAGCATCAAAAAGACATCTTTATCTCACGCTAGTTTCCAACCATATGGTACCAATGTGTGATCGGAATGTGTATCAACAAGGAACTATAGGGAACTAACATTACCCAGTGTTACGTTAAGTCAACATTTGTGCATTGTTAACCACAGAAAGGCAGGGAAGGGATACATGAGAAGGCTGATTGGGAGACATTTCAGATAGAAAGTAATAGATACCCGAGTCAGAGTGATTGTAATATGGACATAGAAACATTTTGAAAGAAGATTTAATAAGTTAAGGGGCTAAAGTCAGCTGCATGAGAGTCTTTAAAGACAAAGTAAATAGCAAAGCAGGTTCATGGTGGGATGTGAAATGAAATTCAGCCGTGAGAAACCATTTAAACGAGTCAAAATAACACAGAATATCCATCAAAAGATAAAGGACAATATTTTTTAAAACTTATAACCAAATCTCTGTTTATTTATTTAAAGTGGTGCTTATGCATAAACCTTAGGTCAGTTTAACAGATATGTCGATTAAATCAGAATCATTTAGATGTCAAAATTGTTTCATTGTTAGTTGACAGTACAGTACAAACAGGCTCAGTAGGAATAGGCCGAGCAACATTTATTAGAGAAAGTGCTGCGACTCAATCAGGAACAACACATGGGAGGATGATTAAAAAGAGAGCTGGGGACAGCAGGGAGTGGAGTCATCCTGTTTTATTGGAAATTATTTTCCTGTAAACAATAAGAAACATATTGAGATAATACTTTCATTACAGTTGACACAAGAAATAGACGAGGGAAAACTGAATCTGAACGCTGAGCCACTGAGCAGAAAGGAGAGCACTGAGGATCAATAAAGTTTAATTTTCTGTAACTTGGAAACAAATAACAATCTACAATGTGTTGAAACATTTCTTAAGGATTATATTTTGATGTTATTTTTTGCTTTTATTTGAAAATGGTGGGGAATCAAACCCGACATGGTTTTGTTATGCAGGAAGTGTTGTAACCAGTCTGCTACGAAGGCAGACCCTGAGGACACATTTAAATATAGGGACCTAATAACTTGTTGATGTTATTTAATAAGGAAGGATCCTTCAGAGCTTTAGCGATAATTATTCCAAGAAGGAAACCTGGGAAGAATGCCAGTCTGCCAGCGAGCCATGCCTTGTTATCACATGTCTGTAAAAGGATGGAAGAACATGGTCAATGAGAGGCTAATGTTTCTCTGCATACCAATGCAGTGTAAAGTACTCGTTATGATATAACAAATGGATTATTAATAAATGTTTAGGATATATATTTGTTATATAACTTTAGGTTTTAAGACAATTATTAAGGATGAATACTGGGGCACCCCTTGCAGCTAAACAAGAAACACAATAGCACCAAAGTAGAGAGATCACTTTAAATCACACAAAAGCACATAAACCAGTTCTTTATAAATGAAGAATGTATTAACTATTAATCTACTACTCTCAACTAATAATTAAACACCCGATAATTAAAATGAAATGAAAAAGGAAAAAAAAACAATGAATCGCAAGCAATACAGAAGGAGGTGGGCGATGAAGTTAACTTTAAGGTCAAGAGATCAAACAGCATTGAACCATCCTTTTTGTAGTGCATAACGTGGGACGCCCTCACTGTTAGGTGGGCTCCTGCCTCCACAGCCGCACCTTCCCCTCTATCAACTTTATCCCGAATAAACTTTCATTACTAGCTAATACAAAAAAATCCCAATAGCACCACTATCTAACTTTCCTCATCCTTGACACGTTTTTCAACTGTCAAGAATACACCAAACATGTTAAGGGAATTTATTATAGGACAAGTAGTCTCTATTGAGTTATTTCACATTCCAAGGGCAGCCCTTCAGATCAGTCAGAGGGGCTTGAAACCTTGTATACATAATGACATTTCCTCCACCACTGATCTAATTTACCAAGAGTTTGGGTGTTTTCTCCTGGTTAAACTTTTATCAAGCAGTTTATGATTAGCATAGATCATTGGCTTCTGGCTTTCAGTTTTAAACACAACGTGTTCCCCTGTTGAAGCTGTGTCTTTTTATGATCCTCTGTTGTGAACAAAGTCTGTGAGAAAGTTCTACTGACAGAGCTGTGAGATCAAATGCAGTGTTAAGTGTTCAGAGATTTAGGTGAAGGTAAGTCCTCTCTCTCTTCTGTACCTTTCACACTCTACCACCAGCTAACCTTTTAACCGGAGATTTATGGCATCCTGTTCCAGATGTATTTAGGCAGTTCACTGTTGTGTCAAGGCGGAAGTTCCCCCCACTTCTTCCACACCACGCTAAAGTAGATTTAAGAGAGGAAAGGGCACTATGGATCCAGTGTTGTTTTGGGAGGAAAGAGCACAAGACATGTTCTGAAGAAAGGGGGAGATTATCCAAATATGCCTATTATTTGTGGAAACATTTTTGAATGGGTAACAGGCCTTCTAAGCAGAAGATGCATCAAGATTTTGTAGAGACCGGAAAATCTCAGAGGGGGTGTAAAAGCCACAGTGTGCAGGATTTAGTGGCCTGCAGTCATACCCCTTCACTACCCTGTCTTTTCAACCCTGTAGAAAAAACAACAACAACAATTTCAGGAACAATGAATTACCCTAAAATGCTACGCACTGCTTCTTTTAGTTCCACTTTATCCTCTGTGTAAATAAATGATATATTCTTAACATACTAATGGACATGGGAATATCACTATTTGCAGATGACAGCCCTGGAATAGAGGTAAACTTTGTTAAATATAGTTGAGCAAATACATGATGCAATTCATCAATTTGAAATGTGGGCGAAGAAATGGGGCTATAACAGTTCAGTGGAGAAGAAAAAAGTTATGCTTTTCACAAGAAAAAATACAGGATGGATACATTTAAAAAAAGTGATACATGTGATGATGTCTAGCAGAAGTGAAATGGGGGGCTTGTGCTTTACGTAAATACAGTATACATGTAGCTCTAATCAGATAATCTAATCCCTAAACTAGGGAGTGTGTCAATGGATTACTAGCAAACATGTTTGCAGGGCCAGACAGAATACAAGTGTGTGTTTAGCAGCAGTTAGAACATTGCAATAGTGTCCACTTCACACAGTTTTATTACAGGGCTCTTAGCAAACAGTCACATACTGTATCTGGTTATATATCAGTTCAAAAACAATACATGATTTGTTTTTCTAAATGTTTGTTATTTATGGCCTATTGTGTCTTCGCCTCTCTCCACAGGTTCGGTGAAGGGGTCAATGGTAACCTGGTGATTGGGACTCTGGCATGGCCGTCTCCCTGGGTCATTGTGTTTGGCTCCTTCTTTTCCACTTGCGGAGCGGGACTCCAGAGTCTGACTGGAGCTCCACGTCTCCTGCAGGCTATCTCTCGGGACGGCATCATTCCATTTCTTAGAGTGTGTAGTACACATGTAGCATTCAAATGCAATTTTTGACATCAAAAAATACATTTTGTTTTTCTGTAGCTTGGGTCTGCATAAAACATTTTTAATACATGGCATAGCACTATCTTTCTAATAAAGGGCTAATAAATCTGATCTGCAGGTGTTTGGGCACGGCAAGGCCAACGGGGAGCCCACCTGGGCCCTTCTGCTAACAACTAGCATCTGTGAGATCGGCATCCTCATCGCCTCCCTGGATGCAGTCGCGCCTATCCTCTCTATGTAAGTAGTGTACACACAAGCCCACACACACAACCAAACACTCACACACACTGTTTGTTTATTGCTGTGCACACCTGCTGTAGTAAGTATCTCTCATTTCACTCACTTGTCCGTCTAATATTTCTGTATATTTATGTTTCTCTCTCTCTCTCTCTTTTCTTCGCTCCTTTTTTTAAGGTTCTTCTTGATGTGCTACATGTTTGTCAACCTTGCCTGCGCCCTGCAGACTTTGCTAAGGACCCCAAACTGGAGGCCACGCTTTAAATTCTACCACTGGTGAGTTTGTGTGTCATGAATTATGTCAGAAAACCTTGCTCAAAACAGAACTGCACAGTAGCACCATTACATTTGCATTTCTGCAGTGGACATACATTCTAGCTGGAAACTCTCAGTAACAGCACGTTGTGAGATAAGGACATTATCCACTGCAGTCTTGCCATACTGAAGACCAGTCTGAGTCCAGAAGTGCCAAAGCTTTAAACATCTTTAAACATATTTTTACAAGTTGTGGTTATTACTGTGTTCAATGGTAGAATTGTCCCAATAGAGCAAACATGTGCTGTCCTGTCCCCTGCAGGGCTCTGTCTTTCTTGGGTATGAGCTTGTGCCTGTCGCTCATGTTCATCTGTTCCTGGTATTACGCCATGGTCGCCATGGGCATCGCCACCTGCATCTACAAATACATTGAGTTCTGCGGGTAAGAAATCATCAGTGGATTGCTATTATTTTCATTTTCCATGAATGCTACTATAGCACATATACACCATAATATCATGTGCCAACCTATGAATGTGCTGTGTCACAGAGCGGAGAAGGAGTGGGGTGATGGGATACGTGGCATCTCTCTCAGTGCTGCACGCTTCGCCCTCATGAGGCTGGAGGAAGGACCGCCACACACCAAGAACTGGAGGTCAGTCCACACATCTTCAGTGTTTAAACAGTTTCACTTTTATCACCTGTTGAAAAAGTCCTATGAAAAGTGTTCTTACATTTTCACAGTTCAGTTTTCTTACGAATCCCGTTTTGCTTTTAAATTAAAAGTGGAGGACAGTTAATCCTAATAAGCAGATCCATATAGTCCCTCCAAAAAAGGGCATGAGGCTATAGGGCCCTGTGCACACACTTAAATTGAGTAGGGAACATAAGATAATTACAAAGCCCAAACGGTAATCTAAAGAGGGTGGAGCACTGGACTCCAAATCTTCAATAGTTCTGTAGCCAAATGAGCTTCAAATGTAGTCTTATCATCATTATCCTTATGACGAGTAATTTACTTAATGCTTTGTTTTTTCAGGCCTCAGATGCTGGTTCTAGTGAGCGTGGATGCTGAGCAGAACGTAGAGCAGCCTCGTCTGCTCTCTCTGACCAATCAGCTAAAGGCAGGGAAGGGTCTGACTATTGTTGGCACCTCAGTTAAAGGAACCTTCCTCGACAACTTCACTGAGGCCCAGAGGGCAGATCAGGTGCGTCCTCTAGTATCTAACACATACACTTTGACCTGTGATAAAAAAAAACATTAATATCACTCAATTGCTTTCACTGACACCAACAGCTGTGTTCCCCTCTCTGTGTATTTGTAGTCGCTGCGTAAGTTGATGGAGATGGAGAAGGTGAAGGGTTTCTCTCAGGTGGTCATCTCCTCCAATCTGAGAGATGGGACGTCCCACCTGATTCAAGTTGGTGGACTGGGAGGTCTGAAGCACAACTCTGTGATGGTCAGCTGGCCCCGAAACTGGAAACAGCCAGAATGCCACGAGCAGTTCAGGAACTTTATTGGTAAGTCCTAATTCATTGGACCAATAATTGATATCTTAAAATGTGATCTTAATCCCATGCATATACACAATGTCTGTAATTTGTCAAGTAAAAATTACTCTGCAAATTAGCTACCAGATTTTGCAAAATACAGATGTCATGTGGTAAAATGAGTGGCGTCGTTATGATATAAAGACTTATTTTATTTATAATTGTTTCGCCAATCCAAAAATTATGGAGGCTTCGTTTGCAAATATAAATGAAATGATGGTGGACAACGACCTTATGGATGTTTTTTTTATTCATATGTAGATAATTCATTTTTGTTTTGTTTTCATGAACTTTACCCCTTTTCTGTCTAATGGAGTGACCAAAACAAGGGGAGGTAACCATTATTATTTGTCCCTCTGCAGAGGTGGTTAGAGAGACAACTGTAGCCAGTCTGGCCTTGTTGGTTCCTAAGAATATCGCCAGCTACCCGTCCAATGGAGAGCGCTTCACTGAAGGACACATAGATGTGTGGTGGATTGTCCATGACGGAGGCATGTTGATGCTCCTGCCCTTCCTGCTGAGACAGCATAAGGTGGGAAACTATGAAATACAATTAACCTCTTCTTTATAAGAAGGTTTATTATGATGAAAAAAAACGAAATCATTAACAGAAGTTACAAAGGAAGCAGTTACACTGATAACATTGTTCATCAGCTGTGGATGTTCCGGTTTTGTCCCATAGGTGTGGAGGAAGTGCAAGATGCGCATTTTCACTGTGGCTCAAATGGATGACAATAGTATTCAGATGAAGAAAGACCTCATCACCTTCCTCTATCACCTGCGCATTGATGCTGTGGTGGAAGTGGTGGAGATGGTGAGAGACTTGTCTGAAACATTATCTCAGTTCACACATTAACATATAATTATCAAACTAATTATCAAACTAACTTTCACAAAAACTGTATGATAAATGTGTTTTCTGCCTCAAAGCATGACGGTGACATCTCGGCCTACACCTATGAGAAGACATTGGTAATGGAACAACGATCACAGATCCTCAAACAGATGCATTTGACCAAGAATGAGAAGGAGAGAGAGGTAAATCAGAAGTTTGTTCTCTACACAATTGGAAACAACCATTAATACAATTATTATGTCATGTATTAATATCAACTTTATCAAATGGAGTATACCTGAAGTTGTATTCAGCATAGGACCCCGAAGAACATGAAATCCATGTTCACACATTCGTTATCACTCTGTGGGCTCCAAGTTTCAGAGGAAGGAACATCACTTATGATAAGGTGTTGGTGGACTTGTTTTCACTGACATGAGGGAAGAGAGTATTAATTCCAGAGGAATATTCCAATTTGAAACATGTCCATTTTCTTAATTTGTTTGATAACTAAAGATCCAGAGCATTACGGATATATCCCGTGGGTCCATTCGACGTAAAAACCCATCGGCCTTGCGCTCGCAGCACAGCGCTGATGAAGGAGCCAGCGTTGCAGAACAAACAGAAGACCAGGTAATGGCACTCTTAGCATATATAACTTATTTACAGTACCTGTGTCCTCCTCGTTCTCTGCACAACTTTCTGTGCTCCGGCTTGGGCAGACTCTATTGTTTATTCTATGATTTCCCTACGGCCACTTGCTTTCTCCTACACTCACAGGTGTCTCCTCTCTCTCTTTCACTTTCACGTCACTGTGTTCGTCTCTCAGTCTGTGGCTGTCTCCAACCCAAAACAGGTGCAGCTGATCCACAGTAAGAACCCCTCCACACCAGCCAGCCCCACAAGCCCCACAAGCCCCACAAGCCCCACGTCTCCCGCTGTGCCTGCAGGGGGCGCCACAACCTGGACGGACTACAAGGGGGCAGAGAAGGGGAAGAGCCCTTCAGAAGGGAACCCAGAGGCGGGCAGAGACCCCTTCAACATGAAGCCGTGAGTGACCCCTCATTTTCACTCCTTTGAGTTGATAGATAGTAAATGTATCAAACGTTTCAAACCTATTGAGTTTTGATACTTATTCAATAATATGCCGTCAGTTTCTATGTGACACTCTGTAATAGAACATGCACAATCTACCAATGGTGCTAACCGCCCTATGCATTACCAGTCATCATGCATATGTTTGGACATGAGCAACTGCACCTGTAGCAGACTCTAGAAAGATTTTACACATCACTATTTCACTCAGCTTTCAGCAGAGAAAGCGGATATGACACGACATCAACACACAGAGAAGTAAATATTTGTGTATATTGACCCATGTTCCAAGTTTAAAGGAGATACATTGTGTTTCTGTGCACGTGACAAACATAAACAACTTAAACCACTATCAAATGTAGCTTCCTGTGCAAATGTGTAAATTCACTGTAAATATGTTCCTCCTTACATGCTGCTGCAGAGAATGGGAGAACTTGTAAGTATTGATATTTTGCAGGGATTCACATTGTGTGAGCTGAGCAGCTGACAGAATGATTTGTAAACCTAATGTGGCCTTTTGTGTCTGCCATCAGGAGCCAGATTGACGTGAGGCGCATGCACACGGCGATGAGGCTCAATGAGGTCATCATGAAGAAGTCAAAGGAGGCAAAACTCGTCCTGCTCAACATGCCGGGTCCACCCAAGAACCGTGTGGGCAATGAAAACTGTATCCTTTATCATCATGCATACAACATACTGTATTACATGTATTTTTGTGAACTTTACTCAATTCATTTCAGTTCAGATCCTTGCAGCAAGGCAGCACAAAAACATAAAACCCAACACAGTCACTGTAAAAGACATTGACAATGCTGAGACTTAACGTGCAATACAGAATAGAATAAAAGGTTAAGTTAATAAAAGCAAAGAAAAAATGCAACAATAAAAACAGACATTCTGCCATTTATAGTAGATTATCACTAGAGGCTGCATTTCGCTTGTGTTTCTTTGTATTTTGGTGTCAGGTAAGCAAGTTACTTTCCTTAATGTGATTGTTTTTCAGACATGGAGTTCCTCGAGGTGCTCACTGAAGGTCTCAATCGGGTCCTCCTTGTGCGTGGCGGAGGACGGGAGGTTATCACCATCTACTCTTGAAGGACTTAAAGGTCTTTTAAGGGGCACGCTCACCTTCGCTGGATTCTGTCCCCTATCTTATTGTTTCAGGAAAATTCTCCCACACCATCATATATCTCTTCATCTCCTCATTGGAGGGATGATCTTGAGAATCAGAATACCTTTATTCGTCCCACAGAGGGGAAAAAGCTTGTTAGTGTACACTACTGAAAAAATCCTAGCTTAGTGTTGCCAACCGTTTTTGAGTGAAACAAGCTAGCATCACTTGCTTAAAAAGTGGTCTGCAACTGTTTGTACTCTCTTATTAGCTGATAACAGCAGATGAGTTTATAATTAGTTCTGACTCAGGCAAAACAAAAGACTCCAAAAGCTTTATTTGTTCTCAGAAAATGGAAGGTTTTCTTTCCCTTTTTTGACTTCAACTTTCTTTCCTGTTGCTTTCGTTCTTGGTCCTTTGTTAAAAGAGAAATGTTTTTTTTTATTTTTCTGTTATTTATGTATGTATTTATTATTGTATATTGAGTATTTATTTATGTATTTATGTCTGTCTTTGTCCTGGTCTGTTTTTGTCTTTCACTGTATGGTTGGAACTAGAAGTATTAATACACTTTCATATTTATTAATAGGAGTATTAAAATAGAAGAGGATCTAGTTGTTAATATGGAAAAAATCCCCCAAACCAACTACCTGGATGAAATATACTTACCAATGGTTTGAACTAACCTTTGAGCAACATGTATGATGTAAACAATTGTTTTGATACCCGTTTTGAAATGTAGTCTAACAGATGAAAAGAAATACCTAAATATTTTAATCTTAACTTTTTAGTTTAGATGCTATTTGAATGTCAAAAAGATTCAGACCTGGCATCTCTACGTGTGTTTAAAATATATTATTATAATGTCAAATGTTATGGTGAAGGTTGATGAATCCACTTAAATATATTTATGTCAAACACGTTTAACTGCATAAGTCAGTTTAAGATAGATAAGCAAACAGCATAAAAGTTAATCTTAGAGAGTTTATTTTTTTAATTGTATCGTTCAGAAAATAATTTATTCAGAAATTCTAGAAATAATTTAAACTATATATTGTATTTTATGCATGTGCGGAGTGCGGAGTGCACTGCCTTGCTATTTAAGTATTTAGTTAAACTACTTAAAATGCTTATTTGCTGCCATACTATTAGACACTATTGGAGCATGTGAAGTAATAAACTTTGATATTGTCAAGGCAAACGCAGGCATTAAATGCAGACGCCCAAAAATACCTTGGAATGAGGAATCTCAGAAGGGTTAAGTAAAAGTGGTTGAGGATGTTTTATGCACTAAGTTATATTATCCTGCAGAGTACCTCTCAGACGTTTAGTTTGTGTATGTGTGAGTCTGTGTACAGTGATATTTAGTTTATTTTTGTGTGCAATTTAGTCATTTCTGGACATGCATTAATATGTGTTGTTTTGTCATCGATATTCACACTTGTTAAAATCCACTGATTCTGCAAAAGTTATATACTAGGATATGAACAGTAAGGCCGATCTTGCATAAACTTGCACTGGAAAATGCAGTTTATGACATCAGGAAGGCAACAAGGCATAGGCCTATAGTTTTAATAGTTAATGATGAAAGTTGTTGTCCAAATTTGTATTTACACAGTAGTTTAATTTATTGTCCTCTTCCGTTTGGCCTATAGCGCCATAACGAATTTGACTTAAAAGATTCTGAACAACTTTCGAGAAAATAGCATTCAGTATCTTTCAAAGAAAAAGCTAGACTTCAAATGTTTTTATACATGTATTGTTTGTAACGCTGTAGAAGATTACCCACGTAATCACACACATTGATATTTCCTCTTTTGGGTTCATATCTGTGCTGTCCTCAGTGTTTCCCTTATAACTCTGAAAAGTGTGGGTGCAGAACTATAACAACGGTACTTCATAAGAAGATGGTGGAGCTCTCCAGGTGGATCAGTATCCGGTCTGCAGAAGTCCGCATTTTCCAACTTCCTCACACAGAAAGTTTGTGTGTATGTGTGTGCGCTGTGTGGACCTGATACACTGTGGTTTTGAGTGAGGACAGTGTGTGTAGCCTAACTTAACAGCAAGACAGAGTGAAGATGGGATACTTGTACATATGTGTGATTTTAGGTTTAGAGATAACGTGTAATGTGTGTAAACGCAGGTTTTATAGATATCACAAAGGCAGTTTGTATTGTCTTTTAAAATTATAAACGTTGTGTTATGTTCTACCATGTATTATGCAATCATAAACAAGTAATGGTTTGAATAAACCATTTTATATGTCTGCACAAATTGAAGTTAATTAAAATCATTTTAATACAACTGTGACAGTTCAAGTGTCAGTCATATTCCTCTCTTACTGCTTATAGATCAATTGTGTTTTATTAGCAATTATTGTTTGTAATTTTGCAAGTGTTGATTGCATGCCTCACCTTTTCAGAACTTGTGATCACACTAGAAAAACAAAGCACTTTCTATGATGTGCAAATGAAACTGTTCTTGCTCAGGCTGCATCAGTAAACTCACAGGAAACACGAATACATCAACTCTGTGACACATTTACCATCTTAGTTTAGTATTAGCATGCTTACATTGGATAATGTGTACAAAAAACAGCAGAAGAGTATTTATAGGCGTTTAGTCATTAACTTAACAGCATGAGGCTTTTACTGAGGACTTTTCCAATGCACCTTGAACTTTTCGGACCAGATGAAATCAGTTGAGAATAGATAAATTGTTCCAGTGCTACTATTTTTAAAGGAGGCTCATAAACAACATGTTCACAGGCATGAAAATGTGTTGCTGAGAGTACAGTTGTTGCACAGTCTCTTAACCCATCTCTGCAGCCTGCTCTGATATGCATTCAGAAAGATCATATCAAACTATGACCTGCAACACTGCAGACACATCGTTAACAAGACCAAACCAGTTTGATTTTGTTTTTCATGTTATATATAATGCTAAGAGGATCACCAGCAACAATAAACTATCTCATGTCAGCTTGTGTGCTCAGTCATAAGCTGGCAACAACGATGCGCCCAAGCTGCCCCTCCTTAAGAGAGATAGCAGCAATACCCAAGGCCGTAGACCTATGCCATCGGAAAGGAGACAGTGAAAAGAGGAAAGTTATTAACTGTGTCAAAGGTTGAATACCTAATCAAACTATTCCCCAACAATAGGTAGTTATGCCTTTGGCCTGTCTTAGTTAAACAGTCTGAAGAAAACTTTGACTGCCATTTCCTACAAGAGATTTCAGAATGAGGGCAGAGTCAACCAACCTTCGAATAAGGTTACCTCTATTTGTTTTTGTTGCACAGGTGAGCATTGTTGTCTTGTATGCTGCCTTTGTCACCTACGATGACCAAGCGGATGCCAGATTTCAGAATAACAGGACTAACCCCATGGAGAATGCTGTATACAAGGACTATCCTATTTTTACAGACATACAGGTTATAATATTTCTCGGCTTTGGGTGCCTATTTGCATTTTTTCGACTCTATGGCTTCGGTGGGATGGTTTTTAACCTTCTAACTGCTGCTTTTTCAATCCAGTGGGCTATTCTGGTGCAGGGTTACTTCCAGTTCAGCCATGATGGTAAGATCCACCTTGGAGTGATTAACCTCATATATGCAGAGTTTGCCTGTGCAGTGGTGCTGATATCTTTCGGGGCAGTGCTGGGGAAGACGAGCCCGCTGCAGCTGCTGATCATGGCTCTGCTTGAAGTGCCAGTGTTCGCGGTCACAGAATGGGCTGTGCTCAAGTATCTGAAGATAAATGACTCAGGAGGATCCATTCTTATTCACCTGTTTGCATGTTATTTCGGCCTGGGTGTCACTTTTGTGCTGTACAGACCTCACCTGAATGAAGGCCATGCAAAGGCGAACACCAGCTACCAGTCTGATATCCTGTCTTTGATCGGGACTTTGTTCCTCTGGGTTTTTTGGCCTTCATTCAACTCATCACTGACACTGAAAGGAGACGACCAGCATAGAGCCATCCTGCACACCTTCATCGGCCTCAGTGCCTCCACGCTCACAGCCTTCGCTCTCTCTGCCATGCTGAACAAAAATGGCAAGATCACCATATCCGACATTCAGAATGTGACCCTGGCTGGAGGGGTGACAGTGGGGGCGTCTGTGGATATGATGATAACTCCTGCAGCTGCATATGCTCTGGGTATGATGGGCTGCACTGCATGCATGCTGGGCTACAAATACTTGAGCCCCTTCCTGGCCCAGCGTTTCAGGATCCAGGATCAGTGTGGAATACATAATCTTCACGGTTTGACAGGACTTATATCCTGTGCTGCAGGGATATGTGCTATTCTGATGGCTGATGAGGAGATGTATGGACCCAGTTTGTATGAGATATTTTCCCACAGAGCACCAGTAGAGGGAGACCCTAAACTGCACGAGCTCCAGATTTTGATCCCTGGTTTACAGCCAGGGTTGGGGAGGACTGCCCGGGAACAGGCTCTCTTCCAGGTCGCAGCTGTGTTCTCCACTATAGGAGTGTCAACGCTGGGAGGCATCCTCACAGGCTTTGTCTTGAAGCTGCCGTACCTCGCACCACCATCCGATGTCTTCTGTTTTGATGATCAGCTGTTTTTTGAAGTTCCTCCAGACTATGATTCACCACTAAAACTCAACAACATAATGACAACAGATGATTCTGCTGCCTGACATGGATCTGACATGTATAGTATGGGCAGGGTCGGCTTCATGGGGGGTCATTCGCGGGCCATGCCCCCCCAAACGAGTCACTGTGCACCCCAAACGCAGGGCAGGCAAGCCCTGCCACTTTGCCGTTTTTTTGTTTTGTTATCATACAATGAAGTGAAAACGTTTCCACAAAATGTTTTTGTGTGTGAAATAAATCAGAAATAAAGAATACAAATAAAAAACACAGCCTGAGGTGTGCTCACTCACTGCTGCTCGTTGATTGGTGTGTTGCTTGACCAATGACCCCCGACCTTTGTTTTGTTGTCATAGAGTGGCAAAGTCCCTCCCCTTCCGGGCGACCTCCATGGGACCTTATTTCGGAAAAATCATGTAAAGTAGTCAATGGAGAGAGAAAGATTATCTTTTGATCCCGTTTGAATTGTGCACATTCACTTTTTATAATTAAATGTATTTTGCTTGACTTTTTTTCTCTTAAACTCTTAGTTTTTGCTTGATTCTGAGAAAGTGTTCTTTATCTTTATGACACAAAACTAATCCCATACATTTCAGGTCTATGGGAACCTTGAAAGAGTATAAATAATTTACTGTGCCTTTTTAATATATTTTTCGAAATATTACATTTTTTTTTACATACTATATGACTTATTATTTTAGAAAAACCTAGGACATGTAAGATGGAAGAGCATTGACATTTGCTTTTCCTCATCACAAGATGGCGACACATAGCAGTGAATTAAATGAATGTGACGTGATTCAAAAAGGCGCCATTACTGACCTGTTCGGGCCCTCAATTCTGTCTCACAGGAGTTACAAGAGAAGGAAAAAGTCACATCTTAAAATTGATAATATGGAGAGGTTATCTTTGTAGTTCAGTCACACACAGGATATACAAATGTTCCACATATTCCAGCCTTAAATCACCCCCCTGCTTGAATTCATTTGTGGAGGCTTAATGCAGGTAAACACTATTCAGATCTAATCAGTGTAAAAATCCTTTATTACAAGTCAAAGTTCTGCATTTAAATTGTTACTTAAATTAAAGTATAAAAGTATTAGCAGTATTAATAATGTATCAAAGCAAAAGTAGGCTTTCTACACAACGTCCCATTTCAGAATAATATATATGAACAAACATTTCCGAAATTGGGATCAAGAAAGTACTATCTTATCTTATCTTATTTTGTGCTATTGCATTATAATTAATGAGGCACCAATGTGTACCACGTATGTTGCAGCTTGTAAGAGGAGCTTATATTTTCTATATTTCCTTTCATTTATAGCTTTGGGGCTATATGTATTCATTGATTATATTCTGTATTATTATTTGGAATCTTCAACGTAAATAAATAGATAAAATAAAGGCGGTAAAGTAAAAAAAAAAAACTCTAAGATGTAGTTGAGTAGAAGTTTAAGGTAGCAGGAAATGTAATTACTCAAATAGGTCAAAGTCCTGCAATCAAAATGTTAATCAAGGTAAAGTACAAAAGTATTCGCATTAAAATACTTAGTGCCAAAAAAAGTAATCCTTATGCAAATTGGCAAATTATTATATAAATGTTATGTTTTGATTATAAATACTAATGATTGAGTAAGTTTTATCAAAGCTTGTAATTATGCAGCTAATTTTAGTTACTTCGAATGCTGAAGGCTAGCTGGGGAATGTTACTCCAAGTGTAACAAGACCTTTTTTAATGGTTGTTTATATTTCACATCATTAATCAAAATCTGCAAAGTAACTAAAGGTAGATCAAATCAATGTAGTTGTGTAAAAGTACACGATTTACCTCTCAATTGTAGTGGGGTAAAAGCAAAAAGTACCACAACATGTAAATACTTAAATAAAGTACAAGTACTTCATAATTATACTTACTACAGTCCTTAAAGGTGGGGTAGGTAATTTTGGAGATACCAGCTCGAGTGCGCTAGAATTTGAAAATACACAGCCGGAAAAAATCTGCCACTTCCTTACAGAGGCCCTCCTCCAACACACACGAACGTGCACATGACCAATGAGGGCACGAGATAAGTTTGTGCACAGATGGAAGGCAGGTAGGCCATCCAGTTAATTTAGCCGGGCCGGCTCAGATGATTGGTTGTGCTTTTTACAGCGCTACAGCTTCCACAGATGACTTTTTTTGAATGTATTTAATATCAAAGCATTTAATATATTCATTGCTATCGGGATGTTAAGAGCATTCCATGGAATATAACAAAAAGTGTTTCTGAAATAGATTACATACCCCACCTTTAAAGGGGACCTATCATGCAAAATACACTTTGTGATGTCTTTTATACATACATAATGTGTCCCCGGTGCACCGGGGAACTCACGCTGCGTCAGAAAATAAAACCCTCTCTCTTTTACTCTGTACCCAAATCTTTAAAAAAACGGGTGTACAACGAGCGGATACAGATTCCATCCGCTGTGACATAATAGAGGCGGCGGACCCACAGAAAGTTGCTATCAGAAACAATGCCTGACGTGTTTTGGACGTCTTTGTTTACATTAGCAAGCCTCGCTAACACTCAGAGCTAACCTGTCCTAGAGAGCACATGTGTTTAAAAAGCAAAAAATAAAAAATAACTCACCTTGTGATAAACCTGCAAGAGAAAAAACATTTGAGCTCCATACTATTTCAGAAATAATCCTTGACGTGGTTTAAACAGGATGGCGTTTTATCACTGCTTATCTCCGGTAGAATTCTGATCAGGCATTAGCTCCGCCTCCTCTTATTTATTTTGTTCAAGCTAAGGACCCAAAATCTGCGTTTCTCTAACAGGGCTTCAAAAAAGGGGTTTGAGCAATATGAGGCATGGTTACAATGGGTGATCTGTTTGTTATTTTGAAAAAAACACTTCACAGACATGTTTTATATAGGTATGGCCCTACACTATATATTTCAAATATAGCATGATAGGTCCACTTTAAGTAAGTGTACTTACTTATTTACAACACTGTGTGTAGTTTGCCTGTTTGAGAAAGAGAGAGATGAAGCGCTGCGCATCTCCAGAGGGTGGCGCTAAGGCAACAAATACGCATCGCCGCTGCCGCTGGACTCAAAACAGCAGAAGAAGAAGGAGACGAAGAAGAAGGAAGGCGAGCTTTTTGATACCAGGCCACGACCTGCCACGGCGAGTCGCTAACATATAAAAGGTTACATAACTTCGAAAATTGTGAATAGATCTTAGCTTTGTGTGATCTTCCTAGAGGGAGGCGTCGAGACAAGTCTCTTCTGCAGCACCTTTCCATTGATATTTTGACTTTGGCACATCATTTCATCAATTTCCAACGGTAACGTCAATGTTTGCTAATTAAGCTAGCTCGCCGCCGCGGAAATGCTGTTAGCCATATTGGCCGTTTAACTTGTTTCCCCAATGTAAACATTACTCGGCCATTTGTAAACATTTCAGGGTAATGATGTGTTGAACTTGATTCATACTGACTATGTGTATACGTTCGTTTATAATCATGTGAGCAGACTAGTCGAACGATGCGGTAAATTAATAATAACAGTCAATGATACAAGCTTAACACGACGGAGATGTAGCTCCCCAAGGTGGCTAGTGAGGGTTAGCTCCGTGTTGAGTGCAACGCGTGTTTATCATTAATGCTACCTCTAATGCTAAACCTACTTCTGAGCTCCCTTTAATCTGTGACTTAATTGATCTCATTCAAGATTACATTTGTGATATAAACGAAATGTGTAAGGAAATCTGGGCCAACTATCTCATATCGCTACAAACTAACTGACGTAGCTCTGTTTTTCTAGCAGACGTGAATCTAGCTTTCAGTAACTTGGCTTCATTCATGTTTATACCTTTGTCATTGAAATGCGAGTTTACTTGTATGACTAACCCTGAGAAGATACAGCTCTAAACACCAGGTAAGGTAGGTAGGAAAGCTGATAAGCAAATGTAACATCTATCCATTGTATTAGATTTACTTTATTGAGGCCAATTTGAGAATTGTTTTCGCCACAGCAGCATGTAAACAAGCCATTGCACACAATGCAAAAAGGAGTAGAAAACCCCCCTAACACACGCACATCTAAAAAAACAACAACAACAACTGAACAGTCAAGGGTATAAAGCTGTAGACTCATACAGTATGAAGGGCTAATTACAGCTAACACAATTTATCAGTAGGAACCAATGTAGCCTACTTTAAGTGTGTATAATATCTATTAGATAAACCGTCTTGCTTAACCTAATTCTCAACCATTTCTTTTCAAACTTGATTGTATTCAACTGCATAACAAAGATTCAAGAAGAACCCATACCCGCCTCTTGCATAAGCCATTCAAAACAAGTTTCTTGATTGTAAAGATCATTGTTTTCTCCATTCACAGGATCATCATGGCTGATGATTTTGACGTTGAGGCCATGCTGGAGGCTCCATTCAGAAAGGTGGGTTTCAGATGAAAGAGATATGAGGCCTGTTTCACTGTTATGATTTAATCTTGAGTCCTTTGATATTTGCTTACTGTGACAAAGTTTACTTTAATGTTGTGTGGTGTGATTGAGTATTTAAAACGCAATACAGAATTATAAATAAATCCGCATCTATCTCTCTTTATAGACTTCCCTAATGATATCTCACCTCTACTCCCATGAATTCATCTTTGATTCCACTGTGAACTGTGAAAAAAAGGAAGGTAGTTATTGTGCATATACTGATGTACTGTGGTTCACCTTAGGAGTAAAAGGGATTCAACCTAGAACATCCAATCCCTATTCGGTTGCAACAAGGTGAATGCCAATGGTTGATAAGCCAATCTTTACCTGTCCAGGAAAGGAGGCAGTATTCAGATTTAACAATCTGCATGCCAACACTGTTTCTCAACAGTCCTGTACAAACCGCTTAAAACACGACTTCTGAAATTACTTGGACTTTGTGGCTTTAACAAAAATGTATAATTCTGTAGCCTGAAGTAATTAAACTTCGACGAAACTGCTCTTTAGTTAGAAACCTGTATAACGTTGTGTTTTTAAGTCATTAAGGGATACTGAATTGTGATTTCAATCTATAACTGTTTTAAATCCATTAGCTGTAGTTTGACAACAGTATGCTTGAAAATGCAGATATTGCAGTTGTGGAGCTTCATGGTTCCAGCACATGTGCCATGTCATGTTTTTATGGCAAAACACAGGTGAATAATTAACTTTTCTTGCAAGTGAATATGAATACTGCCTCTTTTCCATAGTCAACTGTTATGTGAATCAGCATCTTAATTTTGCATGCTACACAAAACCAAAGATATTGATATATTTTTTAGAATGATTGTAAAATAGACTATCCTGCATCTTTGTTTTTATAGTCAGTTCTTTTTCAGTAGTTAATAATTCCTTAAGTCAAAAGATTGGAAATATTACTTATACTTTATTCAGACTAAAGATAATGGCAGTATAACACGTGGCTGAATTGATGGATTATTTCTTTTTTTTATTTCTTCATTATTTTCCTTGGGCGTCAATATTACTAAGAAGTGTGAATCCCTGTTTGCTTCAGGGCAAGATGTGTGACAGAGGTGGCATCGAGCTCTTACAGTCCAAGAACGAAAATGGGTGAAGATCACTGGACTGACACCAACCACACAGGATCTCTTTTAGTGGTCGTGGGCCATGCGTGGTCACATGATTAGGCACAAATAGTGGCTTTGGTACGACCTATAAGGAGGGGAATGGTGGAGATGATCTGAAAGCTTCCTGAACTCTGCTAATATGTTGGAGACTCCCTTAACTTTGCTTTGTTGCATTAAGTACTGAGCAGCCTTGTAAAAAGCAGAAGTGGGATGGGAAGCTATTGGGGTGGTGGAAGGACACTGTCCAGACATGACAGTAGGAAGTTTTGAAGTATTATTATTATTAATTATATACATTCTGCATTTTCTCTTGTCCCACCCCCACCCCCTTTACCTTGACGACTTGAAATGTTTCATCTACGTCCTCATGATGTTCTTCTATCAACCTTGCTTAGGATGAGATCAGGTCCTCTCATGCAAATGGACATGACGGCCAAAACAAGAAGTAAGTCTTTAAAATATGATATCCCATATTATTTGGCCACTTTGTGGTTCTGACGTATATCAAGTTGTTACGATTTAATGTGATCACTTTTTCTTGCACAAGGATAGCAGTGTTGTACCATGTTTCAGGAAAAGGAGGAGTCGTAGTAAGAGCCGAAGCCCAGGCTCTAAGAAGAAAAGGAGTAGAAGCAGAGACAAAAAGAAGAGTAAGAAGAGAAGCAAGAGCAGAGAAAGAAAACGGACCCGCAGCAGGGAGCGCCATCGGAGCGGCTCCCGAAGCAAGGAGCGCTCCGGGCGCTACCGGGCCCGCAAGAGCCCGGTGTACGTGACCTTTTATACTTGATGACATTTACCCTCTATGGTTCCATATAATGCAGCTGTCTGATGTCTATGTAGCTTACAGTGCTCTGTTTTATGGAAACATTGTCTGAAAAGTCTAAATACAACTGGGCCATTAATGCAGTCCAGTTTAAAACCATCACTAACTATGACCTCAGTAGTAAATCATTTTCTAAACTCAATATATTTAAAAGTCGTAAAGTAATTGTTCTTTATTTTTTCAGCCGGAAACGTTCCAAAAGCCGCAGCCCTTTCAAAAAAGAGAAGAGTCCCATCCGGTAAGACCTTCACATTACTGTTTATGAGCCAATGGGAGCATTTCCTGATTTTGGTATAGCACCCTGAAGAGATTTTCTTCAAGGTTTAAACGGATCTTTTACATTTCTTCTTTTTATTCAAGAAACTTTGAGGATGCAATCGGGCAGTATAACAAAATCAGGGAGTAAGATTTACCTTTTTTGATTTGTCACAATATTTACAATTTCACACATAATACATTGTTCGTTTTTAATGTTTCCAGAGCATTCTTTTTTTTAATAAATTGTCTGTTTCTTTTTTTAAAGGCAACCGATTGACAATCTCACACCAGAGGAGAGGGATGCCCGCACAGTGTTCTGTATGCAGCTGGCTGCGAGAATCAGAGCTCGAGACCTGGAAGACTTCTTCTCGGCTGTCGGAAAAGTCTGTAGATTTTCAAGTTATTTTCTCGTACAATCCAGCAAGTCTGTGTGGGGACATCATGTCTTAAACTGTCACTGTTTCTCTCTGTAGGTAAGAGATGTGAGAATGATATCTGACCGAAACTCCAGGAGATCAAAGGGCATTGCATACATCGAGTTTGTGGAGTCTTCCTCTGTACCGCTGGCTATCGGTTTGACCGGGCAGAGGCTGTTAGGAGTGCCCATCATCGTCCAGGCCTCGCAGGTGCGCACCTCGTATATCCAACATACATATTTATCTAAATGGAAACTTGTTTTAGTCATATTACAGTGGGGTTACAATTCATTATATTGTTCTTCGTTTATATACTGAATTAACGTAATTACATTACTTCATGTAATAACAGGCAGAGAAAAATCGTGCTGCAGCTGCGGCCAACAATCTACAGAAGGGCAGCTCAGGCCCGATGAGGCTGTACGTCGGCTCGCTGCACTTCAACATCACTGAGGAAATGCTGCGAGGGATCTTTGAGCCTTTTGGAAAGGTGAAAAAACCATTTCACATATAGTTATAACTTAATTTGTAGATGCATTAATAATAATCCTCCTATATTGGTGTGTTTTGTGTCTAAAGATCGAGGGAATCCAGCTAATGATGGACAGTGAGACCGGACGATCCAAAGGATATGGCTTCATATCGGTAATTAAATCATCTACTTCATTCACAGTGATTTAGTAGAGTTCAGGTAGTCTGATTCTTACCTCTTTGCTTTTAAAGTTTTCAGATGCAGAATGTGCAAAGAAGGCCCTGGAGCAGCTGAACGGCTTTGAGCTGGCCGGACGTCCGATGAAGGTGGGGCATGTTACAGAGCGCTCAGACTCGTCGACAGCCAGCTCCTTCCTGGACAACGATGAGCTGGAGAGGACCGGCATCGACCTCGGCACCACGGGGCGCCTTCAGCTGATGGCTCGACTAGCAGAAGGTCAGTCATCACATGCAACACTTTGTTTTGACCGTACATTTATATTCATGTTGTCCTATTGAACAGCAAGTGTCAGTCATGAGACAAAAATAAATATGCTCAAGTTCCAGCCACAGTAAACTGGGTACTTTTTTTAAGGGATTAAGATTTATGCAGTCAAGGCTCGTTCTAAGTAGCTCTGCATCGTAAACAAGACTCAACATGTAGGTGTGAATATTTCTGTTTGTTACAGCTGACACAGGATTTTGATCTTAGCTTACTGAGGCTTGTTTCAAATATTTTTTTTAAATAACAGTCCTTCCCTCCTCCCTCCTCAGGAACTGGTCTGAAGATCCCCCCTGCCGCTCAGCAGGCTCTACAGATGACCGGGTCCATACCCTTCGGAAACATTTCTCAACAATGTGAGGGTCTAAATGATGGAAAATATTTCTTTGTATGTTTATTCATGTATTTGAAAATATTGTGACAAATGACTTGTTTCAGCTGTTCATTCTCAAGCGCAAAGCCAAGCCTTGAACCTCCCGTCACAACCGCTGGCCACTCACTGCCTTCAGCTCTCAAACCTGTTCAACCCACAAGCGTAAGGATTATACATTTCATCTCGTATAGTTAAGTTGGCACAAAATTCCTACCGCCAGTTTTCAAATATTAAAATGTGCTTCTTTCTTTTTTCCAGAGAAAACGATCTCACCTGGGCCGCTGAGATCCAAGATGATGTTATTGAAGAGTGTAACAAACATGGAGGGATTGTTCACATTTATGTTGATAGGAACTCTGCTCAAGTAAGTTAATAATTACAGGTTTTTGAGATTTGTTCACCCATAAAGCAAATCTGACTTCCCTAGTGGACAGAAAAGTAAATAGTCTCCATAGTGACAGATTAACTTTATTTCACAGGGTAACGTGTACGTGAAGTGTCCCTCAATACCAGCAGCGATGGCAACTGTAAATGCACTTCATGGACGCTGGTTTGCAGGTGTGTGACTCTTTCAAATGTAGCTGTAAAAAACTGGTAGAAAGTTTGCTGTTTTTAACGTTTCCTTGTTCTCTCGTTTCCAGGCAAAATGATAACGGCTGCCTACGTTCCCTTACCGACCTACCACAACCTTTTCCCTGATTCAGTCACAGCGAAGCAGCTTCTAATGCCGACACGTCGATAGTCTGAGACATGCTTAAGAAATTCAGTGTAAATACATTTGTTTGCAGTCATGGAGGTGTCGTTGAAACAGACGCATTGAAATTAGATGGCTGTGTGTAATAAAGTTGCCTCAACTTCCTGTGTTCACCATTGAAGAATAGGCAGGTTTTTTTTTTGAGTTGCTTTTCACATTTTGTGGGTTTGTGTTGTAAACTACCACGAGAAGTAATTGCAGTTATCTATTGGTCTGTATGTTTTTAAAATATTCCTGTCTTATCTGCTTGTTTAAATCACCAATTTTAGATTTAAAATTGCAAAAGAGTTACAAAACTGTTGGGTTATAGGCCTTAAATGCCAAAAGTATATCAATGTCGACAATAATCCTTTGTAACTTTTTACAGCCATAATTTCATTTTTTGTATGAAGGCTCCCAATAAACTTTGGCAAATTTGACACTTCATTTTCTGTGCATGTCCTTTTTCAGATTAAGTCTTTCCAGGTTAAATAAAGCTGTTATGATTTAAACAGCATTGGACACCATGTCTCAACACCAATAAACTGGAGTTGCCTCTGAAAAAAATTGCTGGCTTCATGTAGTGTACCACACAACTTACCCTTCATTACAGTGACTAATAGCATGACTTAAATAGATCAAAGGCGTTATCAGGGATACATTTACAAAAGCAGTCAAGTATTCTTAATCTTTTCTCATGCTGAACGGTTCTCAAGAAACTCACCTTGTCCTTTCCAGTGATGCCTAAGGCCCAAACATCATACAAATATATCACAGGCTATTTGGCAATTCCCACCCTTCATCTGTGCAGTAAAGGCCCAGATACACCGGCCCGAAATCGGCAGTCGGGCCGAACATGAGCGTGGGCACGCCCTATTCGGAGTGGTGTGCGCCGCACCGTCGGGTCTTTTCTGCCGACCCGACGCCTTTTCTTGTTGAATCGGCAAGAAAAGGCGTCGGGAACACCACCGAAAGTCAGACTAAGGGATAACACTGATTGGCTGTTCAGCTAGCAAATCAGTGCATGAGAAGCGTTAACGGAGGGAGGTAAACAAATGATGGAAGATGGAACACACACGGACGGCTATTTCACCTCATCGGTTTATAGAGCTCCTGTTCGTTCATGTTTTTAATGGACGAGAGTGAAAATGGAAAGAAAACGCTATTTGTTGTTTGTTTATATCACGGAGTCTGTTCTTCTTCTTTGTCTTCCGGTTGNTGTTTTCAATGGACGAGAGTGAAAATGGAAAGAAAAACGCTATTTGTTGTTGGTTTATATCACAGTCTGTTCTTCTTCTTTGTCTTCCGGTTGTTGCCTCTTTTGAATGATGAATACACACTACCGCCGCCTGCTGGTAAGGAGAGTTATTGCCACTCACGCATGCGCAGTTCATACGTGCTCGGCTCGGATTTGCGGTGTGTTCCAGTGCGCGGAGTCGGCAAATACGCAGGAGAGTCCGGCGACGCAACAGTCGGTGTCGGCGACTTCTCAGGTGACTGGCCGGTGTATCTGGGCCTTTAGAGGAAGAAAACGTAACTAATTTGGACAAACAACTTATTGGAAGTGTAATAAAAACAGTTATGGTACACCTTTTTGTTTGCAAATGTGCATCTGGTTAACTGCCCCGCCTTAGCCTTTCCTGTGGATGAACCGCACATTTTGTGTTTAACAAATGACACAAGACAGGTTTAATGCATATACTTTGAACTTTATCTTCTAACAAAAAGGTAATGCAACAACAAAATAGTTTTAATTTTTTTAGTTTTTTCAAAGTTTTACTGTTTTTGTTTTGTTTTTTTCCCTCCTCCAGAAAGTCGTTGACATCTGGAAAAAATAAGATTATTAGTCTTTAGTGGCAACATTGGATGTCGGCAGATCAGCAAACTATTTATGAAACACATGCAGCAATGTTTCTGGACCAGCGTAACGCTACATTTAACAACAACCAAAAGTCCTAGCTCGCTGATGTGCTTTCGCCTGAAGGGTAAAACGCAGGAAACTGGTAACTGAATAAATTACTGTTGCAGATACTTGCAGTAGCTTTTGGGCGTGAGGGCCTCGGCAATGTTTATCCACGAAAAGATAATGATAATGCCAATGATAAAACATGAACTGCAAACCTAAGAATGTATGAACTAAACCGTGAACGCACCATAAGAATCCTCTCCTGCGGAAAATGTCTTTGAACTAAGGAAGAGGAAGATGTTGCTAACCTGAAAGGGCTTCTTCACTTCGTAGGAGAGCACTCCTTGGCCTGATGAGCCTGCAGGACGGCAATCGCCTCGTCCACCTGAGCAAAAGTGAGGAACAACTTAGCTCAACTGAGCTTGTGTGCATATGACATTAAAGCCTTTGAATCTATGACCTTTTTTTAGGCTTCTATGTTACATAATGTACTATGACTTTTGAATTACATAGTACTATAATAACATACTTTAAATGATTTATTTAAATATCTATAAATATTCCCTCCACAGACCACTGACTTTAAAGAAAGGCCTAAAAACCTTTCTTTAAAAAAAAGGCTTTGATTAAACTTGTGTTTTTCTTTTGTCTTTCCATTACGCCTCTTGTAGCACTTTGGGATTGCTTTTAGCAATGAAAGGTGTTTTACAAATAACATGTATTATTATTATCATCATCTTCATGACATGCTTTTTAAAGACATGCTATGTATACTATGACCTTTTTATCTTTAAAATGTTTTCTTATGTAAACTATCCTATTACATGACTTTTTATTAAATAACACTTTGATTTGTCAACCTGTCCTAATGAGCATAAGTTCTGATTGAGTGCCACCCTTTGGTCTAAAGAACTAAAGAGAAAATGACCAGATCATAAAAACAATCATAAGTCCTGTAATCTGCAGTAGTCCTAATGCCAGCTGTGTAATAGCAAGACAACAAGTGGACGTAGTGATACCTTAGCATTCAGGGACTCTGGAGCATCGAGCATGTGCAGCAGCTCAGAGTTGTCGATCTCCAGCAGCATGCCTGTGATTTTTCCAGCCAAGTTTGGGTGCTGGGTGTGGATCACTGGATACAGTCGCTCTCCTGTGAATCACAGCAGCGAGAGAGATTAGCAACCCAACGCACTCACAATCTACATCAAAGAAGAACAAAGGCAAAATGAAATCATGGCACACCGAGGAGCTGCTTCTGATCCATGGGTGGAGCTGAAGCCAGCATGGAGGCGGTGAGCGGCTCACGGCCTCCAAAGTGCACGTGCGGTGGCTCCATCATCGGCGCAGGAACAACCTGAAGACAGCGAGTTTAACACACAGCTGCAAACTGTCGCCTTTTGACAATCACTGTCAATCAGTAGCTGTGTCCCAATTCAGCGGCCGCATCCTCCTGAGGATGCATTCGGAGACCGCATACGCCACTTCCCCCGCCAAACGGAAGGCCTGTCCCATTACAACAAAAGACAAGGACACTCCGAATGCAGCCTGCAATGGCCTTCTTTCCCAGATTAGGGATACATTGATGTACAACTCGCAGGTGTCCATATCCAGCGTGAACGGGTGACCCGGTGCGAATGAAGTTTAAAAAAAAATATGGCTTGTAAGTCCCATCAGCGGCTACAACGGGTTTCAGCTGGATTTGCGGTTTTTAAATGTAAAGTATGGGGTTTCAACTCACCCAAATTCGTACGGACATGAAAGAAAAGGTAACCTATTTAATTTGTGCTATTTAAATATACGGGCATTGGAGATGTTTCTTATTTTAATACATAAATAATATGAAGTGAAAATATTTCTACACCTGTTTGGTTTCTATATGTTGGATTCAGTTATAAGCTAACTTTATTTATTTACTGCTTTTGTTATACAAATCTTCTGAACAATTTTGTTTTGATCGGGATCAGGGCCGGGATGCGGATTCATTCCGAGAGCGTGGGGGATTTTTTAACTTAATTAAACAATTATATAACACAAATAAAGTACAGCTAGATCTGACTCCTATTGAACGTTTGAAATATTTTGCTAGTTTCAGACATTATTTTGGCACGTTGTGCCTGCGCTGGTTGTTGTGACGGCGGGCGGCGCAACAATTAGGGTGAACTGCGGTAGTACAAGGACATGCTCCGTAGGAC